>NC_089591.1:38989485-39083816 GCF_019320115.1 Miscanthus floridulus
GTGGAAGGACAATCGCCACTTCACCAGCATCACCAGTGAATAGCCCTCCTTGTCCTTCTTGCCCTTTCCACTTGACAAAGTCTTGGTCTTAGATTGCAGCAGTGGACTCATCCTTTGCTAGTGTGCTAGGTCTAATCGATTACATTGCTATGTTGTCTGCAATCCAGCGATCGAGAAATGGCTTGTACTGTCATGTAGCATCCGTTCTATTGGTCAGGATCGCTTTGGTTTCGACCCAACATCCTTGCACTTCCATGTGATTGAATTTGTCGAGGTGGAGGGTGCGTGCATAGGGTGCGGAGATCTACACATCTTAAACTGCAGCATGAATCTTTAAGGAATCTAATTGGGGCGAGGGTATTGTACTATGTTCAAAATTGAGAAGTATTTTTAATGGTTTTATGCGCATGCTTGAGTACTCTATGACAGTTGCTATGGATATGGAAGGAAAGACATGGAGGACAATTCGTAACCATGTGGTGTTGAAATGTCCATCCATCAAGCTCAGGGTCACCTGTGTGTGTTGTGCTAATTTTCACAATATGTCTTGGCTTTTAGTATGGATACGTGAAGACTATGGTACTGATAAATGGAGATTGAAGCATGTTGTGGACACAGAGGAACTGTTTGGACACATCAATATTAAAGTCAGTTCTGATCTTTGTGATGCAGACTATAGAGTGATTATTAGTTCACCTAGAATGGAATTTCATTTTCCTCGTTGGAAAGGATAGAACACTGATTGCATATGACATGGACCATAGAAAGGTTCATGTCATCCATGCCCATCTCATCTACTTTCGTAGACCAAGAGGGTGTGTCCATACGAACAGGCTTTACTATCTTTCTTATGTTCCCTTATTCATGGAGTCATTAGCAGAGCAGTAAAGGTGTATTTGCTATATTTCATCGTTACCCATGTCTTTGTTCAGGTAGGGAGTTATTTTCATTCTATGTATAGGCCAGTTTTGGCTTGTTAACTAAAGGAATGGTATGTTCAATATCATTAATTCTGCTGCTTTATTTAGGTTATGGAGTCTGAGTGTTTTTCAATAATTTTCCTACAATGGATCAGAGATGAAGAAGAGGGGTTCCATGGTGCATTGGCTACCAATCCAAAGGATGCATTAATTATATTCATTTTGCCTTGCAAGCAAGACTGCCACATAGGAGGAGTACAGCTACGTCATTTTGTTATGTAAGTTTGTATATATCAGTACCTTTAGTATGCAATCTATGTACTGCTTGTGTTAGGACATTAGTTGAGAAAGATGTTATGGTAGCGTCCATTGTTATTGTAAAAAGTACTCTTATTCGTGAACATGATTTATGGATGTATTGATTATCTGTATGCTTTGTGTTCAATAAGCTATTAAGGGCTAGCTGAATTAGTAAATATTGTGAAAACGGATGAAATTCTGTCACTGTCGGATGTAAGCGTCGTTCATTATTTTGTTATCTCCACCGTCGTTGGTGGTGCAAATGTCCAACACCTTCGCTATACGTATGATGCGGCAGTGATAAAAAATGTATCACCGCTGAATCATTTAGTGACCCGACACCGACTAAAGGATCATCAAAGGCGGATCATGCTACAAGGCGAAGGTGACCATGACCATTGGATTGACAGTTCATATGCGCAAGCGATGATGATGTTTGCCTCGACATAGATGTCTCGGCCGTCGAAGTGATGGTGAACCCGCACTGAAGACAGTCGGGTCGAAGTATAAGGCGACTGTGCTAGTGACCACTACACAAGTGGTTGATGTGGCCACACGATGGTGATGTTAGCCTCGACACAGAAGGGTCATTGACCAATGTGGTAGTGTTGAGGTCCTTCACAGTCGGTTGTTAGCCGACCGTGATGACTTTGACTATCACCATCGAGTGTTTACTGCCGAGGCCGAAATCCGGCTGCGATGGGGGGTTGCGAACTGACTATGGTAGGTCTGCTGTAGTGTAGTGCATTCAATCCTTACACTGGGTTATTTGAGTTGAGTGCTTCATGTAAGTGCAATTTCGAAACCTAGTGCCTATATATAGTGGAGATGGGTTGTTACTGCACCCATTTGTTGGAGGTTTCTCTCATTTTTATGGATGAGAAAATGCTAGGGTTAGAAGAAAATAGGAGAGACTCTTTGTTCTTGGCTACGAGGGGGCTGTAAATGAATGTCTCAAGTTAATCTAAGTATTGTTCTTGTACAAGTGTTGGTGTTTCGAGTTACCGCCGATGAGTACATTTGTATTATCGCGCATCTGGCCCGGATGGTGTGTTAAGAGGACACAAGGTTTATACTGGTTCGGGTAGAATATCCCTACGCAATGACCAGGCCCTTCGAGAGCGCGATGATGCACAGCAGAAGATCGGCTCCCTCCAGGCCGAGCTTGGAACCGCGATGACCCAGAGGCTGGAGGCCGAGGGAGTCTCTGTCAGGCTGGCTGTGGACCTCGCTGAGGCGAGGAAGAACCTTCAGATGGAGAGCGATGAGCTCAGTATCCTAAGCACCGCCCTCAGAGTGGTCTGCGAAGATGTGGAGGTGGTGCGGTCGGAGGGGACCAGTTTGCTCGTGGCCCACGCCATCGAGATCACGGCGCGGGTGCGCCAGCTCGAAAGGAACACCCTTTGCGCCGGGGTCAACCAAGCCTTTGCGATTGCTCGTTCTCATTACGGGGACAACATCGACCAGGAGACGATGAGCCTCAGCTTCGCGCCTAGCTACGAAGCCTCTGAGCTGGATGAGATAGAGACGGCGGTGGCTCCCCTTTCGCGGGACCTGGCGGACAAGATAGAAGACATAGTTTTCCCCAGGAGGGACTAGTTAGTCAAATAGGTCAGATAATTATTATTGTAATTAGCGGACAATTGCCGACCCTTGTGTATCGTAAAAACAAACTCGTCATTTCATTTTGTTTGATTGAATTTGTTTTTCCTCCCTTTTTGTGTGCGAAAAAGGGCTCACGCATTTCGACCTTTCCATGCGTTAAGACCGTAGGGCCTAAGGTGTAGGAGGGAAACTCTATTTATGCTGCTGAGCAAAGACACCGTAGCCGCCGAGGCGTAGGTTTCTTGCAGTCCGACTAGGCCTGTTCAATTGTTTGTTTCCGCAGTCCTTGCCACTAGGTTTAACGTTAAGAAGAGGCCAGGCGCGGCGACTGTTTCAAAAAAGGGTGTATTTATACCCTTATTAGCCCTCGAGTGAGATCCGACCCCTTACCGTTGCTGGGGTCGGGTGTCACTGAAGATCGAGGAGAGGATAGCCAAACTAGTAGGAGAAAGCATCTCTTGTATTCGCACATAACCCGTCCCTAGGATCTGAGCTATCGTTCTGCGACCGCGCGCTTGGTCTCCTTGCAAGTACAACTTTCCTCGAGCCCCCGCACGTAGCAGGGGTTCGATCGAGGGTTGGTTCGTCTTTGTGATTGTCGCCCCGCCCGAGGTTTCCACAACCGAAGGGGTTGAGCTAACGTCACTTGCCCCGATGGCTCGGGTGACGTGCTCGATGAGCTCGCTAACGGGTATGTTCGAGTGGAGTCCGGATCCATCGTTCGTGATGGGGTCAACAAAAACCCTCATGTGGCATTCCACTGCTCCTTAACCCGCCTTCCAATAGATGCCCCCTCAATGGAGATTCTATGGGCTCGGCTGGAGGCTAGGATCGAACGAGAAGGTTGAGATGACCCTGTCTGTTTTTAGGCGGGTGGGGCGAAGGCCAATGGGCTCATCTGCGTTTTCTCCCCTGGCACTTGTTCAACGCGATGTGTCCTCGGGCCCTCCGTGGGCCAGCCTTCGAACCTCAGTCTCCTAATTTAGGGTCAGGCGGCTCAAGCCCCTGAGCCCCGTGGAGCTCGGTAGGGGTCGGCCATGTTTCATGCATCACCTCATCCTCGGTTTCCGCAACTAGAGGTGACTCGTCGTTTGTTTGCGACCGCATATTTGGTCTCTTTGTGATGCCAAGCCCCCAAACCCCCACGCGTAGCAGGGGTCAGTTTGTCTTGTGATCATTGTCCCTCACGTGTCCATTCGCTAGAACGGAGGGGCTGAGCCGTGCCGTGCTTTCCTCGCTAGATGGAGCACGGTGCTTGGTGAGTTGTTATGGTCTTCTTCGAGTGGAGCCCTGGCATCCCCTTCGTGGGGGCCCGGTTCGAGGTTAGCTAGTGACTGACTCCAGATTCTTGGTGGCCGGTCCATATAGTTCTTGAATTCATTGGACCGGTTCTGAGGGCTCAATGCCTTTATTCAAGGAAAAATCATGGTCCTTGCATCATCCAAGACTCGAAACGAGGGTCGAGACGCCCGTGGCGCTTCACGCCCCTTGGGTATTGGCCGCTAGCAGGCCTGTCCTTAAGCTCCCCTCACTCTAGGGTGCCCTGGAGCGGTTGTGAACCCATTGGTGGGCCAGCCTTTGAACTCCTGGGAGTTAATGGGCCGTGGGAGCGTTTTTAGCTTCGTATTCCACTTACCTACGACAGCCCGCAGCCTTTGAGGGAGAACCATCGCTCAACGGATCCTTCACAGGGAAGATAGGCATGCGCTCGCCTCTCGACGGCGGCCTGGAGCTGTTCGATCGACCTGGGCACAAGATTTACTTCGATGGTAAGAGTGATGGGTTCGGGGAGCTCTTACCGGACACGATCGAGTGGCATCCGGGTCCGTCATTCGCGGCGGGGTCGGCATAACCTGCGTAGGGCCTTCTGCTGCTCCCTACCCGTTTCCCTACAGTGGCCAAGCCGCCCGATCGACTTGTGTTACCAGCTGAGACAAGACCTTCCTACGGAGATAGAGGATGAGAACATCCCGCGCAAGAATTTTAGTTAGGTAGATAAACCAGGCAGAGAACTTGTAATAAATGGACAAGCTCTTAAATTTCGTTATAGTAAACAACTTTTTTAGTTCTTCTCCCCTTTTTGTATAAAAAGGTTAGTGTATTCCGACCCTTTCTGTCGTTAAGGTCGTAAAAGCTCAGGGTGCGGGTGAGCCAATTCTGATCACGCTAGTCAGCAAAGACGCCATAGCCGCTAGGGCATAGGTTTCCCATAGTCCGACCAGTTATACTCAGAGCTTGTTCCTGCAAACCTAGCTCCTAGGTCTTTAACGTGAAAGGGGGTCGGGCACAGAGAATGTTTGCTAGGCGGATAGACTCTTAACGCATACCGACCCTTTCTATGGTTAAGGCCAAAAAAGCCTGGGGTGCGGAAAAGAAACTCTGATTATGTTGGTGAGCAAAGGCGTCATAGCCGCTAGGGCGTAGGTTTCTCGTAGTCCGACTAGTTTTACTCAGAGCCTGTTCTCGCAAACCTAGCTCCTAGGTCTTTAACGTCAAAGGGGTCGGACGTAGAGACTATCTACCGGACAGATATGCTCTTATTAGTCCCCGAGTGAGGCCTGACCCCCCGCCGTTTGCTGGGGTCGGGTGTCACAAAAGATCGGGGAGTTCGATAGCGAAACTGATAATAAGAGAAAGTGTGCGTTTATTAAGGGTAACAGTGACGTAGCTGCTCGATGTTCCAGACGTTGACAAAGACCTCACCGTTGATGGTTTCGAGCTTGTAGGTCCCTGGACGGAGCATCTCCACGGCGGGGAGAGCTTGTGGCGGTCCTTGTGTATTTGGCCGAGTAAAGGAGGGCGACGTCACGCGCTTCATCTAGCTGGGCTCCGTCTTATGCTCCCCTTGTTGGAGCTTCCAGACAAGAACCACTTCATAAAGACGCAGTCTTTGTATAGGTGCTTGACGGGAAAGCATGGTTCGGGCATGGCTCTTCAAGCAGCTTCTCGAAGTGGTCCGAGGTACCCTCCACGGGCCTCCAGCCCCTCTTGCGGTCGGTGTTGACCACGAGCGAGCTCCTGCACCGCCGCTTGTCCTTCCTTTTGTTGGGGCGGTTGGAGGCACCTTCGTCAGCATCCTCGTCCTGCTTTGACTTGCCCTTGAGGGTGTGTCGACCGAAGGCCTGAGGTCCCATCAAGTCGGGGCTCGGGCTTCAGTCTTCACTGCTGTCATAGCATCCACCATGGCATGGATGGTAGCCACAGCTAGCCCCCGCCTTCGTATCATCGCAGGCATGCCTACGAGCATCGAGGGTGTCGCGGGCATCGCGGTGGAGGCTGAGACACTCATGCACTGGAACCGTAGTGCGTGTCCCACCACCTTGTTGGGCCTCATGGACCGGTACGTCCTCATCGGGTCGCTCTAAGGATGTGTCACGTATGCGAGCGTCAAGGGTGTCGCGCACGTCGCGGCGGGGGCCGAGACGCTCATGCACCAGAACCACAGTGCGCAGCCTGCACGGGAGCGCCGTCGGGATGCTCCGGACGAGGCATTTCGGAGAGAGTGGCTCTCCTCCGGCAAGCCATGTCATGATGCTGACGAACAAAAAAGTGAGGTGGCATAGGTCTTCCCAGGATGGTCGGTGTCCCAGGAAGGCGCTGAGGTGGCGCTCTAGCCTCCCGTAGTCGAAGTTGAGGAGCTGGTCGCTTTCGGCGGTGCGGGCCCCTGGTGCTTGTAGCCATAGCTCCTCGAGCGCCTCGGCGATTGCGCCGAGGCCGGTGGAGTGGAGAGGTTGGACGGTGGCGGGAGCCTACGCCAGCTCTCTTTCTGATGTGGCGACGAAGTACAGGTCCCCGAAGCGCACGTGCGCACCCGGGACCTAGCTGACGTTGCGATTAGCCATCCGAGGCCTGGTGTTGATGTCGAGACGCGCAAAAGGCCCCAACCTGGCGCGCCAACTGTAGGTATTTCGAGTTACCGCCGACGAGTAAATTTGTATTATCGCGCGTTTAGCCCGGATGGTGTGCTAAGAGGACACAAGGTTTATACTGGTTTGGGCAGAACGTCCCTACGTCCAGTTCGTTGTGCTGCTCGTGTTACTAGCACTAAAAGTTCGTAGTAGGGTGTTACAAACTGTAGAGAGAGGGACTAGTCCCAAGTCTCTGGTGGAAAGAACGAAAGGGTGCCGAGAGCTCGGTCGCTGCTCAGCTATGTGTTCGAGGCTCGATGCTAGGGGTTTTGGTGTGATGCAGTGTGATATGCGATGTGGTGAACCGATGCCCTTAGTGGGACGCACTGCTTTCCCTTTTATAGGCCAAGGGAAAGCACATGTTACAAATGGAAGAAAAAAGGAGAACGAGAAGCGAAGGAAGTCCTTCGGGGTCGCCGGCCATTCTTTTCCTTCGTGCGGGCCCCACTGACATGGCGGGTGGTGATAGGGACAACCCCACACCGGGCGCCTGTCCGCTGACACTGCCATGCCCTGGCGTTGTCAGCGGGTCATAACGTCCCGCTCCGCCCCGGCGGATGGTGCGGCGAACCAGCGTGCTGGTCAGTGTTCGTACAGGGAGTGGGCAGTATAGTGACCACACGTCCATCACTGTGGGTGATGTGAGTTCCCTAGAATGACATGTTATGGGGACGGGTCGTGCTGAGACGTGACCGCTCCCTGCATGATGCCAGAAGTTTGACCTTGGGTAGTACTTTCTGGAACGTAGTGGTTGGCGGCGGGTGAGCTTCCGTTAGGAACCGTGTCCGAGGGACCGGGCGAAGCGAAGCCAACCCTCAGACGTCGGGCGAGGCGGAGCCGGTCCTCAGACGTCTGGCGAGGTGGAACCAGCCCTCAGACGTCAGGAGAGGCGGAGCCAGCCCTCAGACGTCGGCCGAGGCGGAGCCAATCCTCGGGGGTCGGCCGAGGCGGAGCCTACCCACGGGAGTCAGCCGAAGCGGAGCCAGCCCTCGAGGGTCGGACGAGGCGGAGCCAATCCTTGGAAGTCAGCCGAGGCGGAGCCAACCCTCGGGGGTCGGGCGAGGCGGAGCCCGCGGCCTTAGTGTCCACCGAGGCGGAGCCAACCCTCGGGGGTCGGACGAGGTGGAGCCCATGGCCTCGGTGGTCGGACGAGGCGGAGCCCAGCAAGAGGTGTAGTCGTGCTCTTGACCCGCTCGGATGAATCATCGTTCATGGTTATTAGCTCCTCCTCTTCGAGGCCCTAGTATTGGTCCCCGACAACAAGTTTGTTCCCCTCTCTAAATCTAAAACATGTCATTTGACGATTTTTTAGCTATTCTTGATGGTTTTTTATCTACTGCCTTGGCTAAGAGTTTGACATGAATTTGGAATGGTTTTGGATTGTTGGAACTTTGTCAAATAATAGCTTGAAACATTTGGTTTCAAGACAATGACTAATATTGGCAACGCATATGGTAAGACAAACGTGAATCCTATACTACTCTGCTTTGTGACACATGACACCGAGTTAATTCTGTGCAGGAATTTGTGTTACTTCTGTGATGGTTATTACAACTATTCTGCTTGTAATTGTGATGATTCTCATATGGAGGGTGAGCATTTGGCTGATAATACCCTTCTGCCTGGTATTTGGTTCCATAGAGCTTGTCTATCTTTCTTCAGTTCTATACAAATTCAAACAAGGGGGTTACCTACCTATTGTGACTGCAGCAGTTCTGCTGACGATCATGGGTGTTTGGCATTATGTCCACGTAAAGAAATACTGGTACGAGCTTGAGCACATAGTTACAAATGAAGATATGCGAGAACTCATTCAAGCACATGACGTAAAAAGAACTCCTGGGGTAGGCTTCCTCTATACAGAATTAGTGCAGGGTGTCCCACCAATTTTCCCCCACCTCATTGAGAAAATACCCTTTGTTCATTCAATCCTAGTGTTTGTTTCCATTAAACACCTGCCGATCCCTCATGTTGAGGTTTCAGAACGATTCTGCTTCAGGAAAGTTGAGTCAAGAACCTCCCGGATGTTTCGGTGTGTGGCACGATATGGGTACAGTGATACCATAGAAGGGGCTAAGGAATTTTCTGCTTCCCTTGTTGAAGGACTCCAATCATATATTGAAGAAGGGCATTTTATCACAAACATGCAAATTCAGGAAACTGAGGCTGAAGCAACCTCCATCACAGATAGTATCACAAGAACACGTAAAGCCAGCGGCTCCACAGTGTACATTGAAGAGGCACTGACGCAAAGTGAAACTACAGATCTCACCCAACCTCCCATAAGCAGCTACTCAGCGCACTCATCTGGAAGGATTAGCGAAGACCGATCCCGCACAATTGCAGAAGAAAAACAATTTATTCAGAGGGAGCTGCAGAAAGGAGTGGTCTATATTCTTGGAGAAACTGAAATCAGGGCAGGATCAAATTCTTCCTTTTTCAAAAAGATTGTTGTCAACTACATGTACTCATTCCTGAGGAAGAACTTCAGGCAAGGGGAGAAGACTTTTGCAATCCCAAGGCAGAAGTTGCTCAAAGTGGGAATGGTATATGAAATTTAAGCATCATGAAGAGACTACTGCAGAGGGAGCTGCATTGGTTTCACCAGTACAGGTTTGTGTTTGGTTTTCTTTATTAAGCACATATTGCACTTCCCTGGCAGGCAGTGTCCCTGGCAACATGATTTATGTGTGTGTTGATAAGCTTGTGATGCTATAAACAATGTGTTGGCGTGTTACATGAAGACCTGTATCGTGTGTCCGGCAATACACCTACACCCTAGGGTAGGCCTGCTTGTTATTTTTCGCACGAATGTAATCGTAGGCTTTGTTGCTTCGTATGGTACACCTGCCTATATGTACTGAACACATTCGATGCAATACTTGTGTGTTTTCATCCATCATTTACTCATGTTTTCACAATGTATGCCAATGGTTCTATGCACTTTAAGTGATGTACTAAAGTGTTAAATAAGCATCTTTTTTTGATAACTTGGAGTCCTCGAACAACTATATTTTCTCGGGTCTAAAAGGGGAAAATAAACATTGCACCTTAAGCAGCAGTATTCCTGTGTCTATAACAAAAAACTTATTCCCACATAGGCCTAAGCACCTTTGCTCAAACTCTAAGGCACATCCACATTTCATTTCTAGTTGATATACCCCGCTGAATCACCGACCATCAGTATAAAACAAATCACATAAATGGAAAAGACAGGAGAGAAGAACAAACTAACAATCACATAATAAACCAAATCGATTAAGAATCGTGGCAGGGAGGACGTACTGTAGAATGGCCAATGCAGCACTCACGAGCGGCCACAACGCGAGGCATGCGTCCCCAACTCCCCATTGATGCGCCTCTCCTCCCTCTCGGACATATCGTCGAACGACTTCTGACCACGACCAACCAGGGGACGAACGCTCTATGAAATGAATCGCTTGCCCGGACAGGCGGAGACTGATGCCAAGAAATGAATGCACAAAGAGAGGATTAGACGGGAAAGAAATGCGCGTAAACCTGATCGGTGTTTGGGGCCTCTGAACACTGAAGTCAGTGTCTCTACGTACCCAGTGCTTTCTCTCAACGTGAAAAAAGGATCTTTCTCGTGCCCAGTTGCGTTCCAGAACACTGGAGTGTTTTAGAGCTGCTATTTTTGCTTCACGTTTTTGCTTTAGCTTTGTCCCTGTACCTCTTTCTCCTTTATAGTAATATATATACTCAGTGCCTGGCTGGTCTCCTGCCAGTCCTTTTAAAGAACGATAATTATACTGTGTCCGTATCGTGACCCGCACCCGGACGTCCGAAAAAAATATTTTTTGCCCTTTTTTTTTGAAAATTTTTCATAATTATACCCCCCGTAGGTATGATTTTAAAATCTAGACCGTATCGTGGTTGGCGCTTAGGTCTTAGGCTCGACACAGACGTGACGATGACTTGGCAGGCAGCTTGGCGCCGTAGATCCTAGCGCCGAGCTTGGCGTCAATATCTATGACGCCGAGGTGGTGTTTTAACCCGGCCCCCAACCTTTCTATCCGAGCCTTCTTCCACTTCTTTCTCCTCCCTCTCGGATTTTTTCTCTCCCCACTTCGCCCTACCTCATGAATCGGCATATTGGACCTTGAAAACTTTGATTTGATCCATAAATCTTTGAGAGCAAGATATCCTCGCACCCCTCCTAGTTTTTTTCGTATCGATTCGGTATATATTAGTCGGATTTTTCAACCTAAGAATCGTCATGACTTAGGGTTTCATGTAATTTTTAATATTTGTATTATACAACCGTAGGATGCCAAGGCGTAGAAAAGCTAGCAAACCAAGGTAAACGCGGCATATGTTGTTATGTTATGGATTCATTGTTGTACATCAAATGGGAAACCCTAGGTTTAGGATTTAATGTTAATTGCTTTCGGTTCTTAGAACGAAATTGGTTGAATTGTAGTTATGGCCGGATGACCGAAAATACCTTCGACCTATTGCCTCTGCCTAGTGGTGTTCCAGTGCCTATGTACTTTTGCGGCGATCCTTGCAAGGTAGCCAAGTCCGATGAAGAGGACACGTATAGGCAGAGGTATTGGATGTGTTCTAATTTTATGTTTGAGCCTACACTTCATCAGCGCCGCATTAATAAGATGGTGAGAAATTGATGTTTGTGTCATATGACATCTTGCATGATTTTTTTTGTTTTGTAACAATTACATTTTTTGCAGACCCCTCCACCGCTCTATGATTTTGAGCAGTGGATCGACACTGATATCAAGCCTGAAGACAAGGAATGGATGCAGCCCTGTTGCGGTGGGAGACAGAGGACAAGGAGATGATGGAGAAGAGACGCGGAGGGGAGGCTGTAAAAAAGGAGCACAAGGAAGACGAGAAAAGGAGGCGTGTTGCTGCGTATAGGGAGGAGAGGGAGAAGAAGCTTGAGCGTGCACGTCGAGCGAAAGCAGCGATGGAGGAGAATCTCGATGTCCTAAGAAAGGGAAAGTGGCCTCGTTGCACTCAGTAGTCTCCATGACTTGCTAGTTCTATAGTTTATTCATGAACAATGTTGTCTAATGTCGGCACGTACTTCTAGTATTATTATGTTGTTTAATGTGGCATAGTATTGGACTTTTCATTATGTAGTTGTTTTTATTATTTATGGTCATAATATTCAGTATAATGTTGTGGACGTAGTGAAATGTGATCATGTGTTGCAAACACAATCTAACGAAGTACGTCATTATATAATTCAACACATAAAACACATGAAATGACATGTGAGAACATGTACCAAACTAGGGTACAGAGTTCCTTCGACTAAACCTAACATGCCTTAGGTAATTAAACCAAACAACAAACACATGGATGTGCCATGTGAATAAGATATGGTCGTCCTAGTAGTGTGGCCACATAGCAAATTGTGTTGCACCTTCTCCACAGTAGCCTCCCATTGTTGGGGTGGTGGTGGCTGGGGTGACGACGGAGGCCCCTTGTTCTTGTGGTTAGGGCAGGTGTAATATGGATCATTGCAGAGTGCCTCCTATGAATCAGCACCATTGTTGTTGTCGTCCTATTCGTCATCCTTGTAACCGTTGCTAACTTTCCTTTCTAGATCGAAGATACGGTCCTACAGGTAGTAGATGTACTTTGCATGTGGATAAATAGGCACAACCACATGTATCCGGACTAACCTCAAGAACCATCCCCAACTGTCATTGTTCTCCTTCTCAACCAAAGCAAATGCCAAATGAACCAACTTATTGTTCGCGTCACAGGATATGGCTATAAGAAGTGTGGCCTATTATTTGCCAATTAAGAACGTACCATCAATGGAGAAGACGGGATGACAGTGCCTAAAGGCCTCGACACACTGAGGGAAGCACCAGAAAGCACGAAGAATATCTACCTCCCATCCTTCCATGCATTTGGTTTTGGGATAACTCATAATGCATGTCTGGATTCACCGCTTTAATTGCATTAAAAAGTACTGGCAGCTGCTCATACCCATCCTCCTAGTCCACATATATCATCTTCCACGCTCGCTGCTTAGCCCTCCAAGCTTTACCATAAGTTATCACATAATGTCCATACAACACCTCAACAGTCCTGATAATTGTCATAACCTTCATGTTGGGTTCTCCCTGCAATATTCCCATCAACTGCTTGGCAATGAGGGTAGATGTCAACTATCGATGCTTCAGTGTCAGCACAATTGTGTGCCCCGACAACTTTTGTGATCTTCCACTTTCTAGTGACCTTTTGCTTCCTTGCACAAACCCTCCATGGGTAGCGTTCCTTGTCACACACAACTGTGTAACGACACTCCGCATATGAATGCAAGACCTTGTAAGGTCTCTTTCGTATCACTGCAAACGCCTGCAACCACCTCTTCAATGTAGGGAGGTCCTTGAATACCCTTCCATTCTCAATTACCATGTTAGGGCCGGCCTCAGGAGCTTCTAGGAGCTCATCATCACGTCCTTCTACACACGCCTAAACAAAATGAGCAAGATCACTGAACTCATGAACTCTTGGATCACGGCTGCCGGGAAAAATACGCCTCAGCATCTCAACATCACACTCTGTCAGCTCTCCAATAGGGCGATCATCATCAGAATCAAGAGCCCTTGCCATCTCATATGGCTCCGAATCATTCATAATTTCAACACTATTGGAGCCACGGAATCCATCTCCACAGTGCACTTGCGCACCAACAGGGGGCATAATCACATTGTCAGGAATGTCTCCTGCAACATAAGTAGAGAAATGAGGAAAGAATGAAAGAAACAGATGTAAAAAAGGGGGTAAGCTCCCAATAACCATAAGGACAAGACACTTACTCGGATGATTCTATGTCAAAGGGATCTCATGAGGAGGATCTGCCACAACATCATGAGTTTGACAAGCATCTCCACCTATCTCATTGGGGGCAGATTGAGCATCGGGAACCATAAGGTGCAACCTCCACATCCATATCAGGTTCCAGGATGGGAGGGTCAAAGTGTGCCTGCTGACCCATTGGTGGAGAAAACCCATGAGGGATGGGATCAACTAACACCCGACGCACAACCACGTCCAAACATTACAGCTGGCTCTTCATAGCCGATCTCACATAGTTCTTCCACTGATCCGCATACCCAATTGGGATCATTCGTCTGAGGATGTTGGGAGGAGAACTTGGTGTAGTACACCCTCAACTGTAATGCCATCATCATCATCTCCAAGGCAATGTAGCTCCTCTCGAGCCCTTGCAACCATCTCACTAAATGAAGGCCTATCATTGAATAGCACAGGCACGCTTTGCATGTCAATAAACTCAACATATCCATAGCGATCGCATTCAACGGTGTCTCCATGATATATGGTCACTATGTTGTCCATCTAGTTCAAACACATAACGAAACACATGTCCTTTAGTCCAAATTAGACGATAGATAGTACCTTACAAGTACTTTCTAACTACAAACTAAGTAAATAAGATAATAACTACGTATATATATACAGTGTACTCACAAAATAGCTATGTCTATATACCTATGTATCTATATTTCTATCTATCTACATATCTAACTATATCTATGTACCTATGTATCTACGTTTCTATCTATCTACATATCTATCTCATTAGATCACTAACTAAATCAACTACCTGAGTCATCACATTAACTAGTAAATAATAAATAATCGAACTACTACATTACAATCAAAGCTAACTAAGTACCTACATTGCATATTCATAATTTTTACCTGGCGTGGCCAGGCGCTGCAGGGCCTGAGGACGGCGCGGGCGAGGACGGCCGCCGTGGGCGCGGGCGCGGCCGAGGACGGCCGGTGCGGGCGTGGGCGAGGACGGTGCGGCAGCGGTGACAGCTCGGTAGAGAGAAAGAGAGAAAGGAAGGACGGTGCGGCAGCGAGGACCCATACGTAAGAGAGGGCTTGGCGCCGACCTCGGCACCAAGATCCACGGCGTCGAGCTGGCTGCCATGTCAGCGTCCACGCCACCAATGTGGCCCCGAGCTCGACGCCAGAATGTATGGCGCTGAGACATGTAAGCTCGGCGCCACCATCGATGGCGTCGAGCTAAGGGTCCAGATTTTGAAATCATACCTCGAGGGGCATATTTGTGAAAATTTTTCAAAAAAAGGGCTAAAAATAAAAAAAAATTCAGCCTGGACGCAGCCCCCACATGTCGCTCCATCTCCTATAAAAAATCCCCACTCATCCGCTCATCCCGTGCCTTGAGGCCACGACGCAAGATTTCGCCTCCAACTTCGACATGAGCGCTACCGCCCCGAACGTTGAGGCCGAGCCGCCCAAGAGGCACCCCGTCGGCCGCTCCTCATGCCCTCGCCTAGGCTTGGCGCTCGTCACCGAGCCAGGCTGCGCTTATGGCCATGTGGTCGCTCATCCACCGGGACCCTTCCCCCACCGCACGACCGTCTTCCGCCGCGTCGGGCCCCTTCCCCCACCGTGCAGCCGTCTCCCGCTGTGTAGTGCCCTTCCCCCACCATGTCGTGCTCTTCCTCCCACCGTGGAGACCTGAGCTTACTGACTACCGTAGTTCCCCACCAGGTAGGCCATGGCCGCCAGCGACGCCGTGTTTTTTCAAGTGTTTTAACCGTTTTAAAATTATGTTTCAAGTGTTTTATCTCGATATTTTAAAAGTAGATCTGGATGTTGCATATATTGCAATGACAATATGTGCATGTTGCAAGCCTATGTTTCAAGTGTTTCAGATGTTTCAGACGTATATTTAAGTGTTTCGTCTGGATGTTACATATGTTGTTGTGGTTCTACCGGCATGTTTCAAGCGTATGTTTCAAGTGTTTCATATGTTTCATATTTTATGTTACAAGTGTTTCATCTGGGTGTTGTAAAAGTAGATCTGGATGTTGCATATGTTGCATGCCTATACACGCATATTTCAAGTGTTTCATCTGTTTCGTATGTTGCAAATGTTTCATCTGGATATTTCAAAAGTAGATCATGATGTTGCAGGGCGTGGCTGGTGGCTGTCGCTGCTGCTGCTGCTGGGGCACAGCCGCCCCACGTGGTTTCTCTTGCGGGGCGCGGGTCCTGCGATGGACGCAGACGCTAGTGCTGGGGCGGGATGCGGGACGCGGGGTGGGATGCGGATGCTAGAGTGACGCAGGTGTGAGAGCCACGTCTGGACGCGAAGTTCCGTCCGGACGTCCGGACGCTAGGCCTTCTGTTTAAAAAAATAAAAAAAGTTGTGTTTCAAAACAGTGGACCACTGGTTTCACCGTAGCACAATCGTTTAGGACTGTAATGGACATAGAACATAATTTCACATGCCAGTTTACTTGCGTGAGTGGGCAAGGATTAGCAAGAGTTGGTACATAGGCACAGCACATTAGTGACGAGAGCATGTGGCGAGTGTTAATCATAGTTACCTAACTCACCTTCGAAATGGAGGCAAGTTGAACTAAAAAGAGGTACTCATTTAGTGTTTTTTTTTGGAAACCTAGTATAGTCGCACACTTATGTATGAGCACTCCGAAGGACTAAGCTAGATTGATAAATTTTGAGATTAACGAATTCATCGTAGACGGGTCAATGGACATATCACCTACCATCTTAGTTTTTCCTTAAGTCAAATGTGTCTTTTAACTTTTATTTAGTTAATAGAAAAAAGTATTCACATAATAAATGTAGAGAAGTTTAGCTTCCCAACAAATCTTGAGATTAACGAAGTCACCATAGGCGTATCGCTGTCGACGAGCATATCACCCGTCATCTTAGTTTTTTCCTAAGTCAAATGTCTTTTAACTTTTATTTAGTTATAGAAAAATGTAGTCACTTAATAAATGTAGAGAAGTTTGACTTAGGACAAAAAATGAAAACAAACTAGTATATTTTAAAGTGCAGAGAATACATGATTGCAAACCATGCAGCATGAAAATACACTGATGATTTGGTAACGTAACGTGTACTTTGTGTCCTTCTGAACCACTTCAATCCCTATTATTCTATTAGATCTATAATTAACAGGATAAAGACAAGAATTATTTTCTTTTGTGTGGTTCCGATTAAATAGCACCAATCATGAACTATTCTTTTTGTCTGCTGAAACAAGGAATAAGTCAAAGCTTCCAAGGTCAGAAAAGTTTTAATGTCAACTCTCAGTAGCACCTCATACTTTACTGGGAGGATGATTAAAATATACAACTACTAGACTCGTGATATGTCCGTACATTAGGACAAGACAATCCGTTCCATGGAGAAAATGATAAGGTTATTTTAAATTATCTCATTCCCTACAAACAGTACGCATGTACACTAATATATGTGCGCGTATTAATCGGCTAATACGGAGGTGAAAGGACGTGGAGAATAATAAAGGATAAGCACATGGTTTTCAATATAAATGTACATGAGAGAAAGAATATATAAAAGTTGTTGAGGTGATTTGAAAATAGTTTAGGATTTCTGATGCAAAATTACCAGCGAGAGTTGAAAAACTGGTTAGATGATTTCAACAAATATGCTCTCACCTTTTTTTAGCCACTTGTATAACTCATTGATTTACCATTTGTTCTTTTGTAAATTATTGAAGATGAAGTAAAAATATTTACAAATTTTGTTCCAATAATAAGTTGTCTTAGTTTTGTGCAAAGTCAGGACAAAAATATATTTCCTTTAGTTAAATTTAGAGAAGATTGGTTTGTGACAAAAATTAAAACCACCTATATATTTTGAAGCGGAGAGAATACATGATTGCAAACCATGAAGTATGAAAATACGCTTATTATCTGGTAATGTAATGTGTACTTGTGATGATAACATTGCAGTCCTGAACCACCTCATGGAAGGTTCAAATAATTTTCTATCACCGTCCTCGCTTGTGCCGCGGAAAGAGAAAAACAAGAATAACTTTCCTTAGAAATTGATAACCCCTAGTATATTATTCTATCTGATCTAGTATTAACAGGATAAAGACAAAACTTATTTTCTTTTTTGTGGTTCCGATTAAATGGCACCAATCATGAACTCTCTTGTTTGCTATAAAAACAAGGAATGAGTCAAAGCGTTTTTAAGGTCAGAAAGCTTCAAGGTCAACTCTCAGTAGCACCTGTTATTTTCCAATGTGAGGATGAATAAAAAGTAACTACTAGATTCGCAATATGTCCGTACATTAGTCCAGGACAATCCGTTCCACGGACCAGAGTGATAAGCTGTTTTAAATTATCTCGTTCTCCTGCAAACACACGTGTAAAGTTGCACAAATCACGAACCTCTTAGCTTAAATAATTCTAATGTAGACAATTGCGTACGACATATTACCAATGGCACTGTTAGCTTATCTTATAATCTATACTTTTTAGTTTATTTTTTTAGCCGGAACAGTGATTTTCTCTTACAATAAATCAGCCTGGAACAGTATTTCGGCTTATTTTTTCAGCGAAGCGAACGGGGCCATTAGTGTATCATTTTCCCTCTCTCTTAGTGATCTAACCAAGTTATTATTTTAGCTCTGCTGAAACTTTTAAAGCCAATTAGGCAACAGCGCATTTCCGAGGGTAACTATATTAAACTTTTAGATCTTATAGCGGAAAATAATATAATGCTGAAAACTACTCATTCCATCTTGAAATATAGCGCATTCTAAGCCATTCTTAGACAAAATAAGGGAGATGCAATATACACATATATCCCTCACTTAACTGCCCCGTTCGTTTCGCTGAAAAAACAAGCTGAAAATATTAGTTCCGGTTGATTTGTTGTGAGAGAAAAAATACTTGTTCCGGCTGAAAAAAATAAGCTGAAAAGTACTGGATTATAAGACAAGCGAACAATGCCAACTTCCTAATCTATTGAAATCTTATTCTGTTCTCCATAATTAAAGGAGAGACTCCTAGATTCCTCGTAAAAAAACATGGCATGTGCTGAATCATATATTTCTATTTAGTAAACATTATTTTTATGTTTCTTGAGTCCCTTGTATTTCACGATGAGACAAATTTCAAATGTCAGAATATGCTAAATAGTGAGTAGCACAATTATGAGGCATTGCGATTTGAATTTGGTGTAAGTAAGCATACTTTAGCCTTAAAAAATTTAGACGATACACATTCACTAATAGATGCATTTTCGCAAAAGTTGAGATAAAAACAATCGTTTTTTATAAAAAACTCACACCAAAACAATAAACTCTAGTTTCACCGATTTTTTAGATACAAAGGAAATAAATATGACTTCGTCTCTTATCACCAAGAGAATAAGACCAGACCACTTATTGTAGCATAACTAGTAACAAAGATAAAACTCATCAAAACTTAAATCCACCGTATGTGGCCATGCGAAGAAATAAAAAAAATAGCATCATAGCCGTATCGAGCAATCGACGAGGGCCGCATTCGGCTTGCTGAAACTTGGCTAAATTGGCTGAAAAACATTATTCTGGCTGAATTGTTGTGAGAGAAAAATAATGTTCCGGCTGAAAAAACAAGCTGAATAATGCGGGATTATAAGGTAAGCCAAACATGGCCAATCTTGGGTGATGCGCCCCATGCTGGCTTCACAACGTTGTACGGGCTCCTTCTTTACTTTTAGGATATAGTCCAAATATTTTATGATAAATATTATTTTTATTAAAAAATTAAAAATCCTCAGTTTTATTAGTTTCATTCGCCCACACGTGTCCGATTCGAGAAGCGTAGAGGATGTTTGGTTCTCATCCGAAACCGGCAATTCGCGCTATAGCGTCGCCACAATTTGTGGCGCCGAAGATAGCCGCCACACCTGTGGCCTGGTTTTACACTAGCAAATTTTGTGGCTGTCCCATTTGCATGTTGAACCAAACGACAGCTTTTGCATGCATGGCATGCCACAGGTGAGGCGTGGCAATGCATGGCAGGGATACAAACACCCTGCAGTCGGCTAGTCGCCAAAAGCTCCGCTCCACTGTTTCCGCCACCGAGCATGGCAATACCAAATAGGCACCACCCCTTCCTCTATCTCCCATGGTTCGCGGGCGCTCGGCCAAGCCTCCGACCCCAGCTCCGCGCATCGCGGCGCGGCCACCGGACCTATTAGTATGGAACACCCATGTCCGCCTCTTGCTTTCCTCTCTCTCCACCCCCTGTCGGTCCCTACCGCCGAGACGACGCGGACTACTTACCCTCTCACCGCCGTGGCCCGTGGGACTTGTTGTCTCCCCAAGCATTTTTTTAACCTCTCTCCCCAGCATTTGCTAGTGATGGTTCGGTTCCTGAAGCTTTGACGGCTCCGGATTTCTGAACAGGGTTTGTGATCCTCTTACTCTCTTTCTTTAGCGGTTAATTGAATTGTTGGCCAGTTGAGGATTTGAGATGCTTAGGCTAGTTACTTTATTACCCCGATTTTGGGCAACAATGAAAAAAATTGTCCGGTTGCTGTCAATGGTCTTCAGTTTCAGTGATTTCAAGGACACCATGTGAAACACAATATATATATAGAACTTCGAGACTAATAGCGGTTAATTCAATTGCTGGCCAGTTGAGGATTTGAGATGCTTAGGCTAGTTACTTTGGAGCTGTTTGGTTGCTGGCCGTTGCCCACCACGCCACACCTACGGCTGCCACAGGAACTTGGCCAGTGTTTGGTTCCTGAATCAGTTGTGGCTGTCACAAGATTCTCTGGCTCATTCCTTTGTTAATCTTCATCACACCTGTGGCGGCCCTTTTCTCCGCCTAATGTTCAGCGACGCCACAGCGCATGCGGCTGGTGTTGGCTGCAGACCAAACAGCCCTTTATCACCCCGATTTTGGGCAACAATGAAAAAATTGGCTGATTACTGTCAAATGTCTTCAGTTTTAGTGATTGCAAGGAAACCATGTGAAACATAATATATCTAGAACTTCGAGACTAATATGAATATGTTTAGTCATTTCTTTAAACATTTTTTCAAAGGACCTTTGAATCATGGAGTTCCCAAAGTTTACCGTAGAAGAGTGAAGCCCTTTTATAAGGGAAAACTAGACCTGAAACCTTACAACTACACGTTAACCCTAGGGAAACCTAGTGAAAACAATTGAACAAGAGTAAAAACTATGTTGGACGAACCCAAACAACTCAAGCAGAGCAAGCAACAAATGACAGAGTCCACCTCTGGTCATCGTTGCCAAGGTCCTTGCACCACTGACCCAGCAGCTTCGACTTCCTGTGCGGACCACAACCAATACCTCTATCCAAAACCCAGGACCACCATTGACATAGCAAGAGATACCCACTTCGCGACTTTATTGCCAAGCTCCATCATTCCATCAGCGTAGCAGCCCCGACTCCACCTCAGCCACTCTCATCATGTCAGCGGTGCATCCAAACATGGAGTGCAATTCCAAGGGAGCAACAACCAAGTTGAATCTTTTGAATCACCATCCTGCATCCAAAACCACCACTGCATGACCACATGCCTAGCTTAACTAGGCCTGGAGCAATCAACATCACCGTTGAACTCCAAGGCTGGAACCAAGCTGTCGACCCCCTAAGCAGCAGAAATAACCTCCTATGCAACTTGTCGTCCTTTCAAAAAATATCCTCCTATGCAACAGCTTCAAGAGGGACATGACATCTTCGATGCCACCATCACCTGTTTGAGAATCTGTGACTAGATTTTCACTGGAAGAAATAAACTAGGGGGAGGGAGCATCCGATGGTAGATTGATTAGTGTAGCTTGGGATGTCAGATAATGTATGATGTAACAAGGCTGCCTAAGAAATGTAGAGGCAGAGTCCGTGTTTTGAGAAGTCCTTTTGTGTGTGTTACTTTGTACTATGTGTAGTTCTTTGTAATTAGCTAAAAATGATCTTAGGTTTACTGTATTCATCACCTGATTATTGAAGCACTGCAATTGAAATCATGTATGCAGATATTTTCATACATTCCAATAACCCCCTAATTACCCGGAGGTGTCATATGTATCAAGACAGCACAAATGTCTCTAGAAGTTGAGAACCCACCAGGAATAGAGACGACCAGACAGCTCAAACGACAGGACTCGCTTTATGGTGATGCAGAAAAGGTCTCCAGCTTCAAGCATCATGGCTCTGAGGTCTGCTTCCCAGGCAACTTGGTTACTGTGTTAGCGTGTTGCAAATATGCACTGTCACTGACAGAAAAGTTTTACTACAATAAACCTTATGATAACACAGGGAGGCTGGTCGCGGTTGCTGCATCTTGCATTTCAGAGCGTTGGTATCATCTATGGGGATGTTGGGACATCACCACTCTATGCGATATCCAGCACCTTCCCTGATGGCATCAAGAACAATGATGACCTCCTTGGCGTCCTCTCCCTCATCCTCTACACCCTCATCCTAATACCAATGGTCAAGTACGTCTTCATTGTGCTTTATGCAGATGACAATGGAGATGGTAAGCTGATAAATCAGGAAATTTCAACCTGTCAACCTGATATAGTCACCATATGCCTGCTGTTTATTCGGTACTTCACATTTAACAGCAACATACTGCTGTTCTAGGTGGCACGTTTGCTCTCTACTCACTTATATCGCGGCACGCCAAGGTAAGGCTGATACCAAACCAGCAGGCTGAGGATGCTATGGTGTCAAATTATGGCATTGAAGCACCTAGTTCGCAACTGAGGAGGGCACAGTGGCTGAAGCAGAAGCTCGAGTCTAGCAAGGCAGCAAAGATTGGCCTCTTTACCATTACAATCCTTGGCACATCAATGGTGATGGGGGATGGAACCTTGACACCAGCAATTTCTGGTAACAGAAACAGCATATGGAAAAGTCATAAGGACATTCATATTCAGTATGCAAAATCCTAATGCGTTTCTTGTTCTTCTAGTGCTCTCTGCAGTGAGTGGGATCAGAGAGAAGGTGCCAAGCTTAACTGAAAGTATGTGAAAAAAGAGCTTCTACAAACATTGATCAGTTGGTACGCTTTTGTTCAAAATGTAAATTGTTTGCTATCATTTTTCGTGCAGCCCAGGTAGTCTGGATTTCAGTGCCAATTTTGTTTGTGCTCTTCTCAGTCCAGCGCTATGGTACAGACAAGGTTGGGTATTCCTTTGCTCCGATCATCACAGTGTGGTTTTTTCTTATTGCTGGCATTGGAGTGTATAACCTCATTGTACATGAGATCGGTGTTCTTCGAGCCTTCAATCCAATGTACATAGTAGATTACTTCAGAAGAAACGGGAAGGAAGGATGGGTTTCATTGGGTGGTGTTATCTTGTGTGTCACAGGTAAACTTTTCATCAAAAAAGTGCAATTGCAATGGTAGTCTATAGCCTACAATCTCAATGGTCTATCGTATGCAATAGGCACAGAAGGAATGTATGCAGACCTAAGCCATTTCAGTATCAAGGCCATTCAGGTAACAAGGACATTCACACCCATGCTCTTTGCTTCACCATGTTGATTCTCCCAACACTACATCCAATTTTACAGGAAGCAATTTTCAAGTTTGTAGAACAGAAATAACTTACAATGTTCGCTGTGTTTTCACCTACAGATCAGCTTTAGCACTGTCTTATTGCCCTCAGTGGCACTGTGTTACATCGGGCAGACAGCTTATCTGAGAAAATTCCCAGAGAGTGTCGCAGACACTTTCTTTAGATCAATCCCAGGTATAACGAATTAGGCGTACAGTTTTTCTTCATGGAAATGAGAACGCATAACGAGCAAGATAAACTCTATGTTCTAATGCAGAGCTAATGTTCTGGCCAACCTTCATTATTGCCATTCTTTCGGCTATCATTGCAAGCCAAGCTATGCTGTCAGGCGCATTCGCCATCCTCTCCAAGGCTTTATCCCTTGGCTGTTTCCCCAGTGTTCAAGTGATTCATACCTCGAAGAGCTACGTGGGCCAGGTTTACATTCCTGAAGTGAACTTTTTGATGGGATTAGCAAGCATCATAGTCACGATCACCTTCAGAACCACCACCGAAATTGGCAATGCTTATGGTAAGCAACTAGAAGATCCAAAATTTGTTTTTGACACCCAGAACAGATAGAAATCACATTTATGTCATTTGATTTTGGTGATGTGCAGGGATCTGTGTTGTGACTGTGTTCTCAATCACCACCCACTTGACGACTATTGTGATGTTACTCGTTTGGAGGAAAAAGTTTATCTTCATCTTGCTTTTCTATGTGGTGTTCAGCTCCATAGAGCTGATTTACCTCTCATCCATACTGACGAAGTTCGTCCAAGGTGGGTACCTGCCATTCTGCTTCTCGCTTGTCCTCATGGCCTTAATGATAACATGGCACTACGTCCAAGTCATGAAATACTGGTATGAGCTGGACCATATCGTGCCAGCGGATGAAGTGACAGCACTGCTTGAGAAGCATGAAGTGCGGCGGATCCCCGGGGTGGGCCTCCTTTACTCAGACCTGGTTCAAGGTATTCCACCTGTATTTCCACGTTTGGTGCAGAGGATACCCTCTGTGCACTCGGTCTTCCTGTTCATGTCGATCAAGCACTTGCCTATCCCACATGTGGCTCCTGTGGAGCGGTTCCTCTTCCGGCAGGTCGGGCCAAGGGAGCACCGAATGTTCCGGTGTGTGGCGAGGTATGGGTACAGTGACATGCTAGAAGAGTCGGTGTTGTTCAAAGGTTTCCTCTCGGAGAGGCTAAAAATGTTCATCCAGGGAAGAGGCTGTGTTTGAGACGAACTCTACAGCCGGAGATACCCAGACAAGTCCCGATGAGGTGATCGATCCCGAGGTGTGTGGCCATGATGAGAACATCACCTCTGATTTGGCTCTTTGGGTCGAAAAGGAAAAGCAACTAATTGACACGGAGATGGAGCGAGGGGTGGTCTACCTTATGGGGGAAACCAATGTCATAGCAGGACCAAAATCATCTGCGGCAAAGAAGATAGTGGTAGACTATGTCTACACATTCTTGAGAAAGAACTTGATGGAAGGGGAGAAGGTGCTCTCCATTCCAAAAGACCAACTACTCAAAGTAGGGATCACATACGAGATATAGGTGAGCCTAACTAAGCCATTCTTGTTCATATGCTGGCCTGAATAAGATAGTGAAGTGCAATTACTGATTAGCGGCCATCCAAGCAATAGAGAATTTTACATGAAGGTTTTCTTTTAGTTTTGTAGGCATGATGTTGTCAATGTTAAAGTATATCACAACTAGGATAGAGTTAGTTGAGATTACGATCCTGTGTACCAACTTAGCCTCAAGTCATGTAAACTTTATATATATTGAGAGGCTCAACGTAAATCATTCAGTTTCATTCAATTCTATTCCTTCCACATGGTATCATGAGTTTAAGTTCTAATATTAGGCACAAAGTTCTAATATACTCCCTTTGTTCTTTAATATAGTGTATTCAAGTATTCAAAAATTTATAAAAATATAAGGGATTTGAGAAAACAAGAGAGAATTTTACACTAACTAGTATCACAAATTTGGTAGGTATTATACTGTTACTTGTCATTTATCAACTAATCTGCATTAATCACGTTAATGATAACGTTTGATTAGGAAATGAAGTAAGGGTATGTGTTTTTGTGTACTCTCTTAATTTGTCCTGAAATCTCTAGAATATATATATATTATATTGTAGGACGGAGCAAGTAAAACGCCTCCTCGGTCTTAGCACCATCGCCGCGCCCATGGTCGCCACCACATTTATCCACTATGGCACTTTCCGTTGTATCTACATAGTTGTCACCTATGCATCGACAACTATTGCGCCTCTTGCGAGCCAACTGTCTACACTTGGTCTTCGCCAAGTTGTTTTAGTTCTTCGTTGCCGACATCAAGTACTATTGACGCTGTCGCCAAACCTTGCGTTCAGACCACTTGCCTTCAGGCAGGAGCGTTCGCTCCTACACTGCTTCTTCATCCAGCACAACCTTGTCGCTAGTGTCGCCATCTCTTCCCACACCTACTTTGTCTACTCCAACAACAGTGGGCTGCATCCTACTTTGTCTACTCCAACAACAGTGGGCTGCATCGGCACCTTTTACCCCGTTGCACACCACAATTGTCACCAAGGCCCTCTCTGCTAGTTCCTTACACACTGGCGTATGGTTGGGGCCCTCTATCTAGTACGTCTAGTATTGGCAACACTAGTTCATGCCTTCATAACCCGATGCACAATTCGTCTATGGCGGATGCCTTTGTCCTTGATGCGTTCCAAGGCCTAGTAACCCGACGTACACTTTGTCTATGGTGGCTTGACTGCATCAGCTTCAGCACTGACCTTCTCGTCCTCATCCAGACGTCCAGTCTACCTCGATTGCATCATTATTTTTCGTTTACTTCTTTGACGACCCTGACTATGTCGACCTTAGCATCGCCCCCTTCCATGGGAGTAGATCAAGCTATCCGTACATGTCTATGAGCTCTCTATACATGCCGGTAACATCACTGCTCCAGAGAGCAGCAGAGATGGGAGAAAGGACCAATGAACATTTCTATATCACCATTACTCAAGGTTTCCAAAATTATCTGTCGAATGCTAAAGATCGAGTCGACAATATTCTGGAGGCAAAGGATATACCCAAGGGAACTCACCAACTAATAGTACTAGCATGAAGACTGCCAAATAACGCCCATGATCAAGCTGATGTGCATACAAACCCACCATGGGTTGTTAGCTGCATGAGAACTGGTACAGTACCTTGGATTGGAATCCCACCATTTCCCATTAGAACAGAAAATGAAAGATCTAACATGGTCTCTGATGATCAGCAACAGCAAGGCATTTTGAAGATGCTGAGATGTGGGACTAACCAAAGATTTTCTAGGCTTAGAAGGCAATGGTAATATTTAGATGATTGCCCATAACTATGATGGTAATGTAATAGCATTAAGCTTATTCTTATGAGCAGCAGAAATCTCACCAACATATGTACTATTACCATTACCACCTTGTAGAAAATCATCTGGGATGAATAAGAACAAATAGTTTAATCACTACAGTAGCTGAAATTTGTGCTTATGTTGCCAATAGAAGCTGTGACACTAGCAGTCCAGCAGGTGTTAGGCTATAGACCTTATCATGTAATTGGAATTCAGAAGCTGGGTCATGTATCAATTTCTTCCACAGAATTCTGAAGGCAGCATAGCCAACTCCCAATTGCATCTAGGAAATCCCACTACTCTAGCCAGTAAAATACTAAAATCTTGTATTTCGATTCAACATGAGGACTGTGAGTGTAAGCATGGTATACAACAGTACCACATTGAATAGAGTAAAGCTGACGGCGAAATAGAAAAAAAAACTCATCAGGCTTTATTTATCACAGGCTCTTCAGCCATTCCCGGAAATGTGCTTGCATTTTATCTCGGCTTGTCGCGTTGCCAACATTAACAGTAGGAATTACCTTTTGAGGTCTCAGAAACTACCAATGCAAATATTAACCTATAGTTAGAATTCAGCTAAGATGAGAACAATGTAATATTAGGTTCAGGGATTTACCATCACAAAATCCCTAAGCTCAGTGAAACTTGAATGCTCGCTATAAGGCACACCTACAAGCATAGAAAATCAGTTTGAAACAACTCATAATTGAATGAAATCTGTATGGTAGTTTGGTATTGGGAATGTTTATCATGAACACGTGATACATATTGGACAGTAATAAGGCAATATGGAGCCATCGTTTTGCATTAAGACTCTCAGTTTGGAACCACATGTACTTCTAAAACAAATTGAGCTTAAAATCTTCAAATAATCAAAGGAACCTCTAATGTAGGATGCACCTCTCTTGACTTAATAAGCTGCAACTGCAACTGTCAATCTCTATTCGGTATGGAAGATCAGATATTTCATATCGGTAAAAATAACCATTATGCAGATAGCACTTAGCAAAAGTAAGTTTTGGATCTTCTGGCAAATCAGCCATTTGAATTCAGGGCTTCCCCAACGCTGCTTTTCTACTAGTAGCCCCAAGTGCCATGTAGGATCGGATAAAAAAAGTAGGTACTCTATACTTGTTATAGTGGCTTGCAGAAGCTACATATGCTTGGGGAGAGAGAAGGTGGTCCATACTTAAAAAAGAAGAGGGAGAGGAATAAAGGTGAGGTATGATGAAAGGAAAAAGTTTTTTTGCAAACCACAAGTAGTGATAGTTTGCATTGTGTGAATAGTAGTCTCAACATTTCCTAGTCTATGTGGATCACTTTATTTGTACTAGAACCACTAGGAGTGTTAGCCTCCATTGGTGGTGCCCTCAGGAGATCAATAAACTCAGTCTGCATTTGACAAAGAATAAGTCCAGACTGTGTATACTAAAAGAATTCCTCGTTTGGAATAGTTTGGGTTCTTATTGACCTTTCATTAGCAATAAATAAGAGGAAAACCATTATCAGCATAACCAACAAATCCTACCATAGATTGTTACACTGCCATTAGAGCTTGGTTTTATTAGGTCAAGATGCTTTCCAGTTGCCTCAGAGAAAGTCCAACCTGATAAAACAATAGAGATAATCTTGAGAACGATGTGAATGCGTATTCCAGAAGTACAAAAATTTATCTCCTGAACTTCATTAACCTGTAGGCCGAAAAGCCAGCACAGCTAGAAATCTTCCATTAAGAGTCTCCAAGTACTTCTTCAAGTTCTGACAAATGCTACTTTGTAGTCAGAGAGGTTCACTTGCTGAATTCATTGAATTCATATGAGATTCATTAACAAACCTCATGATTTACAGATCCAAGGGGCAGAACATGAAGTGGTGAACTTTGATTGCATGAACATATCCTTTTGGATAAGTCTGACCAGCCAAATGAGTGAAGAATCCGCCTCCTTGATGCATCAGTGTATATAGGGACCTTTCATGAATATATTAACCAGAGAATAAGGATCTGCAGTGTTCCAAAATTAATAGTAAAGTTCAACTGTAAAGTACCTCTAAAGCTTGGGAAATTGCTAGATACACATTCTCTTTCCCAATGCTATATGCCCCAACAACAGTGAGGGTTTTTGGTTGCTTCTTTAGATATCTTCGAGCTGTCCTCACAACAAAATCAATAACGTCCTCCTGGGGTGGGAACCTACAGTTTACCATGTTCAGCAAAGTGCTGATAAAAGAGAAAATGCCTAAAACTTGAGGGTCAGTATACTTACGTGTATTTGGGATTGCAATATGTTGTGTCCAGGTAAACCAAATTTACCCGGCCTCTCTGGAGAAGTGGATGCAATTGCCATAGATTTTGATGCTCTAAAATCCCCAGTGTGGAGATAGGTCTTTCCATCACTTAGACGGAAGTGGATTAGAGCTGCACCAGGGCAATGGTTGGCCTCCAACAAGGTAACTGTCACTCCCTCTACGACATACTCGGTATCAAGCTCCAAAGGACAAATGTAGCTGCAGTCATTGATTTGAATACATGTTGCTGGGGCCTGAGAAATCACCATGAAACAATTCAAAGAGGGAAATAGAAGGGAGCCTTACTCGGAATTTACTGACAGACACATCTTCACTAGGCGTGCAGTGAGTGCAGAACAATAGATGGGGCCATGACACCATTTCTTGGTCAATCCACCGTAACGGTCATGATGAAAGTGGCTAAGGAAATATGCCGAGCATCCCTCAACTTGTCCATACCGAAATGCATCCACCGTGAATGGTGTGCCTAGGTTCATTAAATTTGCAGGTGCATGAGCGAGATTGGCAAATTAAAAAATTGACGGTAACAGCAATTCAATGGATGCTCAGCAATTCAATGTATGCCATCCTCAGTAGGCAGTAGCTCAACAGGCATACCATATATTCTCAATTTAGTGAAAAAAATTGCCTAAACTATAACAAACTAATTTGGGACTAATTTCGTATCCAACCATGAAACGCAGCGGCCTTTACCGGGAATCTTCTTGTAGAAGGGGCACGCGAGGGGCTTCTTGGCCGTCACCCCCCGCCTCCGCCTCCTCGCCTCCGCTTCCTTCCCAACCAAGAACCGGAAAGGTAGGGGGAGGGGGAGGAATCCGCAGCCCCGAGCCCCGAGCTCCGCGGCCTCTCGATCCCCCACGCCTGGAAGAGGCTCCTCTGCACAAGCGATGAATCCCCAACCTCCCGCCGCGGCTTCTCGATCCCCCAAGCCTGGAAGAGGATGCTCTCCACGAGCGAACCGCCTCCCCTCTCCTTCTCCTTCACACCGGGTGGCCCTCCGGGCGGCCGCAGCGGCGGAGGGGCGCGCAGGGAGGACCAGTCGGTGCCGCCGCGGTAGAAGTCCTCCGCGAAGCCGCTGCTAGAGGCGGCGGGGGAGGAGGGTTGAGCCGGGAATCCGTTGTCTTCGAGGTCGGCGGGGGAGGGCAGGGACCAGTCGGCGTCGCCTTCGGCGGTGGCCATCGGAGGTGGGTTCGAAATGGCGGCGGGAACACGGAGAGACGAGGGAGAGGGAACGAAACGGTGCCCGGACGTTGGGAAGCGTACAGAAGAAGATGGGGACACGTTGATCGTGAACCGTTCGATTAGTTTGACACTTTGACCCCGACTCGGATCGGACGGCATGGGATCCATCTTGTAATTAGAGATGCTGATGCTGTATTGACCGTCCAACTCGGCATTGATTTCGAGACTTTCGTATAATTTTTTTTTTCAAAATGGTTCCGGCTATATGAATTTTTTAGGGCGTGTTCGGATTTTCAGTAGAGTTTGCCACAGGTCATCACCCCTTAGACAGTTCCAACTCATAGTTTCTATAGCCAGTTTTCAAGATAAAATAGAACAATAAATGATCTATAGAAACTAACCTTCACGACCCAGAGTTTCCATAATAGTTTCTATGTAGAGAAAAATTTAATAGCCTCGTACATGCATCACGAAAGGAATATGCTGATCAACTATGGCAAGCATCCAAGTTGCTTGCGTGAAGTTGCCAATACAGAAAACTAATTAAAACCTGTTCTTGCGTATATAGTATTTCAGTATCGCAAGATGATGTTGTCCGGTCATCAATGTGCAGCAAGAAACAAAGCAGGTGGGATCCTTCATTTGCAATGAGGGCAGTCCCAACGGTAGACGCTACGCACGGTTTCGTAGTGACCATGGCCCCGTTCGCTTGTCTTAAAAATGGCTTGTTCGGCTTCTTTTATCAGCCGGAAAGTATTTTTCTCTCACAACAATTCAGCCGGAACAGTGTTTTTCAGCCAAGTTTCAGACCAGCGAACGGGGCCCATGTCAGCAAAATTTCATCTATAGAAACTATCCCCCACAATGCAGGTTTCTTCGCGTAATAAATGTGTGTTTTTCTCTCTCTCTCTTCCTCCACCGATTACCATGGATGCTCTCGCCTCTGGTATTCTCTGTCGTGGGCGAGCTCGGCTGGCGAGAGCAGCTGCCAGCACGCGAGCGCGCAGCGGTGCGGGCGAAGGTGCGCAGCTGCCAGCGGGCGGGCGCGGCGGCGCAGGCGAGCACGTGCAGGCAGGTGCACGGTGGCCCAGGCGAGTGCGCGCGGCTGCCGGTGGCTCGTGGTGCTTCTTCATGTCGATCGACGTGTCCGCTCTATACGTGTCCCATGGCTGCACGTACGTACATGATGCATATGAACGAACAGCGGACAATCAAACGGCGACCATCACAAATTGGAACCCGGCGATTGCAATGTGTAGAGCAGATCAAGTGCTCAGCCTGAAGCAGAACCACCCCCACTCCGTGCCGTCCTCCATGATCTTCCGCGGCTGGATGCCCTAGTAGATGACGACGGCCTTCTTGTCCTGCCCCTTCCGGCGCCGCGGCCTCGTGATTTTGGCGTTGTTCTGGCGCGGTGGCTCCTTGCTAGCGCGTGCAGCGGCGGTGCGGGCGAGCATGGTTGTAACACCTCGGGTGTTTAAATATTAAAATCTGACATGTCATCATATGCATTGCAAAGCATTTGTCATTTGGTGAAAACTTTGATATGCATTTACTAAAACAAGTTTACGTTTGTGTAATGAGTGTTGAATTGAATTGTTTGACTCAAGTTTAAAGTTTGTCTGGGTTTTGAATTTTTCGAGAAAACCCCGCTTTTCAACATTTAAATCCTACCTTGAAAATTCATTTCAAAATCTAAGCATATTTTGGGGTTGGGCCCAAAAGCAAAAGTGTAGAGCTTGGCAAGTTAAGCAAAGTTTATCTTTGGAGTTTTTCAAGTTGTTTAGAAAAATTTTGAGTAATTCAAAAATGCGTAATTCGTTAAATTTTCCTATTCAAATTCAAAAGTTCATTTCAAAATCTAGACCGAATTAGGAGATGGTTATAAAAGCAAAGTTGTAGAACTTTTTATTTTGAACAACTTTTGTTTCTGGAGATTTTTGAGTTGTTATGAAAATTTGAGAGTAATTTGTGAATTTTGGCGAATGGCAAACTTGTAAATATTGTGAACAGTACTCACCGCCGAAGCTACATGGCCGGCGACCGTCTTCGGCGTTCCAGGCGCGCGCGTGGCGGCCTTGGCTTCGCGCTGGCGCGGGAAAGGCGTCGCCGTGGCTTCTCCTTGCTTCCTTGGCCGCCCTATAAAGCTCCGACGCCGTCGTTGTTGTTCTTCCTTCGCCCTCTGTTTTCCCGACGTTGCCGATCATCTCCGGCGAGCCCGTGCCGTCGTTGTCGTGCTCCACCGTCGCTGATAAGCTAGTCCCAGCTCCGCCTTAACCTTACGCGTCCAACCGACCCACCAATTCAGTTTATCTCTACCGGAAACTCGCTGTCCACGTCTTTCTTCTTCACGGCCGGCGACCTTCCCGTCGCAAGCGCATCTCCGTGGCCAGCGCCCTCCGGTAAGCTGCTGTCCTTGCTCTGTGTACCTATGGCTTCGTCTCGATGCTGTGGTGCTTACTCCATAGTTGGTTGTTCATTTTGACCACTGCAGTCGCCGGTACACCATCACCGACGATGTTTTGCTCTGCCGTGTTCGCGCTGAACGTCGAAACCCCTTGCTGTTGCTCCTCCGGCTCGGTCTTTGGCTCCAATGCGTTCGGGGTGAGCTCCTGATGCTTCCTGTGTCCTTTGTTTAATCACTACCGCACTGGTGTCGCCGGCATAGCATGGCCGTGCCGTCGTGTCCGCCATGGCCGTCGTGGTGCTTGGTCCAGTTAGTGTCGAGGCTCGATTGTGCCACCAATCGACGCGTAGGGGTGTAGGGATCATTTCAGTACCTTGGTCGTCGCCATTGAGCTCGCCGTCGGCGAGTTTTCGCCGGTCAGCGCGCGTGTCGCCGTGGTCAAAGCGCGAGGTAGAAGATGACAAGTAGGACCCGGTTGTCAGTGACTCAGCGTTCAAATGGATTTTTTCTATTTTCAGATTTAAATGAATAGTGTCTATTTTTGTTATTTTTTTTGTAGATTTATTTAGAGCTCCAAAAATTATGAAAATTTTTGTGTGACTTCTCTGTGATGTATAGTATTTAAGAAAAATATGAAATAATGTTTTTCAGTACATTTTAAATGTGATAAAAATTGCTCAATTTATTAATAAATGGAACTCCATGATTTTTCTAGACTTAATTACTTGTCCAAAAATTATGAAATTTGTTTTGCCACTTAGTTATCATGTAATGAACATCTCCTAAAATTTTGAGCTCAATTAGAATAAGTTGATTTATTTCATAATTTTGAATTAAATAATTAATTCATAAAAGCAAATAGTAACCTTTAATGATTTAGGTTTTGTTTGAAATTTTGGATTGAGTGATGCCCTTGGGTCATTTGTTGTTAATGATCCTTGGCAGTTGATGTATGTGTTACGAAAAAGATTTAGTTTGTTTGACTTGCAACTGTACCGCGAAGGAAAGTTGTATTCAAATTCTTAATTTTGTATCCATCATCGAGCATCATGTTTCGTATTTCGCATCATGTTAAACATGGCATTGTTATTACGTGTGGTGAACGAAGGTGAACACGTGGTAGTTAATCAAGTGATTGAGGAAGTTAATCCGTCTGTTGAGGTCGGATCGAATACTTGTGAAACGTCGCAGAAACCGGACTTTTCCGTCAACGAAGGCAAGCCTTGAATGCATACAACCCTACCTTGTGTTTTACAAATTAATTTCGCTTTTGCCTTCCGTTACTGCATTAAGTGATTAGGAGTTAAGTAAAAGCCTAATTGGTGCATTACCACCCTTGTTATTCCATATTTACCATATTACCAGTTTCAAACTCGTATATGCCTAGTCTTGCTTAGCTATGCGTAGAACGATAAAAGTCGGATGACTACCTATTACCTGCAAGTTTTAAACGGAACATTGGTTAACTATGTTAGCATGTGATATTGGAATGTGGAGTAATAAATCTAGACCGGGCGGACTCGGTGTGTGTGAGCCACAAGACATGGAGGTCTTGTGAGCGGGTTCTTTCCGCCTGTGTCGATTAAGGCACGTCCGTTGTTGAATTGCATGAGGTGAGAATTTGTAGTACTAACCACATACTCCGGTAAGCCTAAACTCGGCAATTCTATTACGAGAATGGCTACTCGCGCACTGGGAGTGGAGAGATGGCAGGAATAGCGTGTACCCACGTGGCCATGGGCTGGAATGGTAGAGTACTGTGTTCTCGGGTGGCGCGGACCCGTTCTTGTTTTAGAGGATCCGAGGGTAGGTTGATATATGTAGGTCGGGGACCTGCATATGTCGTGTGGTCTGGAATTCCCAGCTGGGTTTTTAATCGGTTCGAATCATCGTTGCTCCTCAATTATGGAGACTCAACTCACTGTTCATCATCGTAGTATTAATAACTGGAACTTGAATAAGGCTTGTGAAAGTGTTGGATATGAAGTTTCATGATCTCAGTGCGGATTGTGTCAGCTTTGTATATAATTCTTAAAGAAGTTTTCTATATAAAGAATTTTATTAAAAGAGCTTTTACGCAAAAGAACTTTGATCATTGTTAAAGCTATACCTTGAATCCCTGAGCCTGCATTACTGAGTTTATTAGTTAATATTTCGGATAAGTCTTGTTGAGTACTTTTGTACTCAGGGTTCGTTGACCCTTGTTGCAGGTGAGCCTCATGAGCAGATCTGTTTTGGATCGTGCTGCATGACTATCGTTCGTTCTGACGACGAGAAGTAAATGTGTGATCCTTGGGTAGGATGTTCATTTTGTGTGTTAAGTATATGTTAATTATGCCACTCCACTACTACTATAGTTTGTAATAATTATCGAACTTAGTTTGTAAGGTTTGAAACAACTAGTTTGTAAACTTTATTACCGTAAGACTTCCGCTGTTTTTACTCTGGTTTGATATTTGAATAAATGTTGTAATACTGCAATGACTCTGTAACGTGATCCTGCTCGGAAATCGTGGATGATTCGGGGTTCCTCGAGGACACCCGACAGTCTTTTTAAGTTCATAGAAACATATGCATTGATGTCAAAGGTCGTCGGACAGTGACAGGTGCATATGGGCCCTATAACTTAGGAGGTTCTGCCACAATGGTGGCGGCCGGCGAGCGAGCGGGCCAGCGTGGTGGCGGCCGGCGATGAGCGCGCGGCCAGCGCAGCGGCGGCGCGGACGAGCGCGGTGGCGGCTGGCAAGCGTGTGGCCAGCAGGGTAAGCGCTGGGGCCGTTGGCGAGCGAGCGTGCCACGGCGGCCGGCAAGCCATCACAGGTGCCGCAACTTGATAGAAACGACTCGTATCTTCCCAACAGTGAAATCGCAGTTTCTTCGTGCTTCGATTCAAGAGACGACTTCGTTTCCTCTTAAAGAAACAGTTTCTTCTATTTTTCATCTCTTTCTTCATTAATTAGGCTGCCATATCAGCATTTTGCTGAGTTGGCATCTCATTTAATAGAGATAGAAACCACCATTAATTCTCCATTGGGAGTGCCCTGAAGAAATTTGAAGCTGGATATAACATACCACAAAGGAGCCGACGGAACAAAGACACTCGTCCACATAACCGAATTTTTTATTTTTTAATCCTTTGTTTGAAAAAATTTCACAAATATGCCCCTCGAGGTAAGATTTCAAAATCTGGAACCTTAGCTCGGCGCCATCGTTGTTGGCTCCGAGCTCTTGGGCTCGACATAGATGTGGCGGTGACATGGCATGCAGCTCGACGTCGTAGATCTTGGCACCGAGCTCGACGCCATAGATCTTGGCGCCGAGCTCAACGTCGTTCTTGCTGGCGCCAAGCCTGTCTGGTCAAAGAGGACGAGCCATGGGCCCGCTCGCTGCCTTATGCCGTCCTACTCCAGTAGCTGTGCGCCTTGCGACGTGCGATGGGACGGTGCTGTCTCTAGCGATGTGTTGATATGGATTCAGTGCGGCTCCATCACGAGGGCCCCGTGCCGAGTCATGCGCCGCATGTGTTCGGGTCTCCTGCCTGCTGGTATGGTGAGTCACAATCAGGGGCTGATCCCGTGAGCACCTAAACTTCTGCCAACGGGACAACTAAACTTTTGTACTAAAAACACACGGATCGCACGATAATGAGGTATTGCACCCATGCTGTTTTCAGTAAAGAAATATTGTGGCTTTGATAACCTATGCAGACACCATGGGTATATAAAATCATTGATTGATTTAGAGTCAAGCTATGTTTTCCAGATAGATTTAGCCATAGTCAACAGCTGTTCTTCTCTCCTATGAAATTATAATTTAACATTTGGTGAAACAAAAGAGCACTTTTGTGCCATCTCGGGAGACATGACAATCGTGGCTACCGCAGACGCCACCAACAGCACTCCATCCCCACAGACGACATCCGCCGATAGATGCCTCAAGCTTTTCACTGAGAGAGTCACAAAGTGAAAGGTCCTAATGGCTAGATAGGGTGAATAGCCTATTAAAAATTTATACAACAACACTAAAGCAAGTGATTAGTTAATAAGATGGGGAAGCGAATTTTGCGCTAGCACTACACTTGGGGTTGCAAGCCACCTACCCAATTCTAATTTCTATGATCTCTAGTATGTCATACAAGAGCTATGTCGCTAAATTACACCTAGGTGAACAAAGCAAGCTAGATAACTGCAGCTAAAGAGCCACACAAGTTACAAGCACTACACAAGGTGAATACAAAGTAATGAGGGAGAAGGGTAGAAGTGATATATCGCCGTGGCAAGTGATCGATCAGTGAATATCAATGAATACCAAGGAGACAATCAAGACACAATGATTTTTCCTTTGAGGTTCACTTGCTTGCCGGCAAGCTAGTCCCCGTTGTGATGATTCACTCACTTGGAGGTTCATGCGCTAATAGGCATCACACGCCTAACCCGCAACCGAGTCACTTTCCAATGGCTAAAAACTAGCCGTTGGGGCACCGGACAGGGTGGTAGTGTGTCGACAGAATATCGTCAGCAGTCCTCCGAGGGGTATCCCACGAAGGTAGATTGATCGGTAGAGGAGCGTGAGATCAAGAACAAGAGGGCAACAGAGACACACGAGTTAGACAGGTTTAGGCCGTCAGTATAACGTAATACCCTACTCCTGTGGTCTGTTGGTTTGTATTAGCTATCGTATGATATTACGTGTCTTTGGAGGGGGTCCCTGCCCGCCTTATATAGTCCGGGGAGCAGGGTTACAAGTCGGTTAGATCTGAGAGATAACCGGAAAGTAATAACTGATTACAGGAATCTTAGGATCATACATATCCTAACAGATCTCATAGTATCTTCAGGATATCTTCCGGATGTCTTGCAGGAGGCGCCGAGCAGAGTCATGCTTCACAAGGCTTCGTCTTGTGGGCTGGGCCGCCACTGGGGGCGCAGCCCATGTGTTCTATCATGGGTATCTGGGGTCGTACCCCCCATAGCTAGTCCCCGAGCACCTTGTACCCGTTATGCAACACCGTCCTGTGCTTGTCTGAGTAGGTGCGAACAGAGCCGAGCAGTCGAACTCGTGGTCTAACCACTGTGATGAGTTGCCAAGCAGTTGCGAGCAGTAAGGACCATAGCCGAGTAGTATGATCCAAACATGGCTTGCCATAAGGGTGTAAGGAGCTCAAGTTCAGAAACAAAACATTTCCTCATAGTGGACCAAGTGTGCCCACTTAGAGTCCGACCACGAGAGCAGGAGATAATCTTCTTCAGCCTCAAGGAGTGCAGAGTCTTCTAGAAAAAAGCAAGCGCATTCACTGCGAGGTGAAGTGTACCCACTTAGTCCCTGAGCCTAACAGTAAATGACGTAGTCATGTGGTGCCAGGGTCCAAAGCTAAATAAAAAACTGGTCGAGCAGGCAGCCAGTCCCTGGGCGTAGACCCAAAAAGCACATTCACCGCAAGGTGAAGTGTGCCCACTTAGTCCCTGAGCCTAACGGTAGGTGACGGAGTCACGTGGTGCTAGGGTTAGAAACAAAGAAATAGTGAAAAGACCAGCCGAACAAGCAGCCAGTCCCCAAGCCACAAGCGGAGATATCGAAGGTGTCCAACCATGGAGAAAAAATTGGAGGAATGGTTATACAGTAACGGTTACTGAGCCTCAATAAATGGCAGAGAGGTCAGCGATTATTCGGTGATTAACAATTGACAGCGGTGATAAATGAGCGACGTGGGCTGCGGTTGCGTTAAAGCCTAGGTTACGGCCCATTAAGCCGCGCCATAGAATTCAGAGGAGCACAAGTCATGGGAACGATTCCCCAAAAACCCTCGAATGCGAAAGGGTGGGGAAAGTGCTTTATAACTACGCCGCTGCACCCCACGTTCCCACCTTTTCTACTCTGCCATTCCGTCTTCATCCTCAAACCTGACGTTTCTAGATTCGCTTCCACATTTTCCTCCGCCGCCGAACCCCAATCACAGCAGAGAGATGGCATTGAAAAAAGGAGCTGCCAAATCGAAGAAAGCAAGCCCCAAGAAGGCGAGCGCCGGCGCCTGGTGGGACGAAGAGTGGGTGCCATCGTGAACGGGAGAGGCGGAGCTTAACAGATTGGTGGAGGCTGGCGTTCTTCCTGACCGTGCTACCGCCGGATGGTGGCCGGCCCTCGGTGAGTCCTTCCCAACGCCTCATACTGATGAAGTGGTGGTATTCAAGGATGATTTCTGGCGTGGGTTGGGATTCCCTATTCATCCGTTCCTGAGGGGTCTGTTCGAGCTTTGGATAGTTAGTCTATGCAACCTCCATCCCAATACCATTATGCACATGTCAATCTTCATCCATTTCTGTGAGGCATATCTCAGCATCCTCCCCCATTTCAACCTCTTCCGTTACTTGTTCTGGCTAAAAAAGAGAGGCGGAGGTGGTTCCAAAGTGGTCGGCAGGGTGTACCTTCAGCTGTGGGATGGGATGACGGGCGAGTACCTTACTGTGCCGCTGAACACATCATTGAAAGGGTGGAACGCCAGGTGGTTCTACATGAAATAGAGCCACCCAGCCATCCGCTGCGACACTGACCACATCCCGAAAAGCCAGAGGAGCTGGTCGGAGACACCAAACAGCGCTAACATGGAGCAAGCGACGAAGCTTCTTGCCTTGATAAAAGGCGTGAGAACTAACGGTGGATTGGTGGCGGCAAGCTTTATAGTACGCCGCGTGCAGCCCTGTAAGGAGAGGGCGCATCCAGCCTTCGAGTTCAAGGGGGAGGTCGACAGTACCCGGGAGAGGCCGGAGATGCTATCAAAGAACGTATGTGAAGAGCGGGCTATAGAGCTATTTGCTCTGTTTTCCTTGTTCAACATGTCAGGGTATACGAAGCCATTCAACTGCAAAAATCTGCCTCCTCAGGTAAATATCTAAGTTGTGCATTCCCGATGCTTTTTATCCTTCTTCATTGTCGAGCAGTGCACTGATTTACTTATGCAAAGATCCACTCACAGGATAGGGTGGTGTACTTTTCAAGTGTGCCGAAGGGCAATTGGCCACTAGCTGTGGATGCACGACCATCGACTCACCCTGAAGGAAGTGCCATCGGCGTCTCGTTGGATTCCGGAGGTATGGATGTTGGTCGAATGGAGAGTTCTCCCCCGGTGTTGGAGAAAACCTGGGGGAAGAGGGTAGCAGTCGACGAGCCGGCCCAGAAGAGGAGGAAAATGGCGGCTGCTGCTCCCATCAAACCGGGTGGCATCTCGCTTAGCGATGATCAAACCACTCGAACGCGAAGGACCGCAATGTTCAACTGGTCTGATGATGACGAAGTTTCGACGGATCCTCCACCGAGCACGAAGGAGCCTCCGTGCAGCACTCCCATGGGGAAGCAATTAAGGAGAGGCGAGGAAGTCCCTAAGCCGCAGACGAGGGAAGTCCTCGAGCAGCGGGTGAGGGAGGTCCCCGCACAGCAGACGACAAGAGTCACTATGGGGCAAGGGACGGGAGTCCCCGAGCAACAGGCGAAGAGGGCCCTAGAGCGGCAGGTAGAACAGTGGTCGACTGTGGAAGAGTCACGGCCTCCCCCACAGAGCACGGGAGCCGACCCTATGATAGCGCCTGGGGGCTCGGGCAGGCACCACCGATTCAAGAAATTGAACCGGTAGACCAAACTATAAGTATCTTTGTCTTGGAGTTACTTTGCTGTAGTTTCTTAACTTTTGTGGTGACTGACGAGCTGACTTGTTGTAGAGCAAGGCATATGATGGATCCAATCCTGCCCGTCCAGACTGACGAGTAGCCAAAGGCTAGCTCTGGGACAGAGGGGGTGCCGGTGGACCCCAACCTAGAGTCCTCGGGCGCTCATCAACATGTGGGCGAGCCGATTGCCACCGTTGGCAAACTAGGCAGCGGCGAACAACTGTCATCGACGGTGAATGAGCCGGCGACAGCACCCTTGGCAATGGCGGGCATCGTCGGGTCCTGTGGAGTAGAAACTGTAGTTACCAGCATCGCGCCGGAATCTAGAGCGGAGAGTCTTGGGGTGTCAGTGGAGCAGACAACACTCCCCGAGATGTCAGAGGGCATGGTCAGACCCACTATCTAGCCACGGAGCCCCCAAGTGGTGCCATCGGCTGTAGCAGAGGAGGACGAGGTGGAAGAGATCGAGCATGACGAACCTTGACCCCAAGCTATCTAAATCCTCTGAAAGCACAGTGATGACATAGTAATTGTTGAAGAGGAGGACACCACTAGGGAGTTCAAGAGACTGGAGACCGCCCTTGCTGGGGTGATGAAACTGATCAAGGTTAGTACTGTGTCTGCGATGCTCTTTGTTGACGTTTAGGGATTGTATTTAGACATTATCAATGTGTGTTTGCAGGTGATAACTCAGACTGCCGAGCAGCGCCGCCAGCTGATAAGGAGGATGGAGCCCCTCGCCGAGGAGAACAAAAAACTCAAAGAGGCGATGAACCTCTCGGAGAGAAGCATCTAGAAGGCCCGGCGCGAGCAAGACCTTGCAGAGTCCAACGCTCAAGACCTGGAATACTAGAGGGAGGTGATGTCCAAATAGCTGGTGGCTGCATCCAAGCAGCTACGAAGCAAGTCTGAGCAGCTGGCCAAAGTCTCTGAACAACTGAGGGGTGCTTCCGAGCAGTTGAAACAGCAATCCGAGCAGCTTAGAAGTGTATCCGAGCAAAAAGCAGGTACGGTGTATAGGTGATTGCACTTTTATTACTAAATAGCCATATTTTTGTTGGTAACTGTTTGCACTTGTAGATCAAGATGCGGAGCTTGGCCAACTACGCCAAACCATCGAACAACTTTGACAGGAGAAGGCGAAGGAGTCTGAGCAAGCAGATAAACTGGCCGAGGAGCTAAAAGCTGAATACCTCCTGGTCGGAGTTACCGTTGAAGTAGTTTCCTTGTATGATGGAACATTGTAACGCTTGCAGGCTACCGTCATAAAGCCAAGGCACAGTTTGATGTGCTGGTCCAGGAGGCCAAGACCCAAAGGGATAACTTTGACACCGTAGTCGCCGCAATTAAACCGGTGCTCGACTGCGTCGACCTGGTACCGGCTAATCAGCCCGACGATAGACGACAACATTCGGACACCATCATCCAAAGGTGCAAGGCAGCATGGGAGAACTTCAAGAGCTTCAACCGCGATGCCATTGTGTCTGTCGCTACTCATGTCCTCATGGTTGTCCGGTCCCATTACCCACCCATTGATCTTCAGTCAATAGGGGGTGGGTTCACCGAAGGGCTGAGCGATGCAGAGACCTAGTAGCTGGAGGATGAGGTGGAGGACGCAGCAAAGAAGCTAGCCGGTGATATCGACCTGTTCGATGACATGGACGGTGATGGCGGAGCTCGGTGAACTGCTCATAGATTATCATCTGTAATGTCTTGACAGTGTAGTTAGAACGCGTGATAGCGCAAAAAACACTTACGTATATGATAAATGTTATAAGGTGCATGTGTATGCAGTTTGCTTGTATTTCGGTGAAAAAATCTTCGTAGTTTTCACCATGATGTATTTATAGGTAGTATAAGTAGAGTCCAAGCAGTTAGTTCGCCACTGACCCCTATGGCCTAAGCTAGCCCATAGTCCATAATGTTGAGCGCAGAGCCCGTGCACGTGTAGGAGGAAACAGGCGTGACCAAGGAACCATAGCCGACCACCCATAACGCAGAGCACGGAGCCCATAGCACGTGTAGGGAGAGATCAGAGACTGGGTTTTCTCCATAGAGAAAAGAACAGAACGCGTGTTGCCTTGCGGTTATCAAAATAACTTGGAGATATAGGTACTATAAGCGGCGTCCAAGCAGTTAATTCTATGCTGAGCTCTTGGCCTTGGCTAGCCTATAGTCCATAACGTCGAGCATGGAGCCCATAGACGTGTAGGATGAACAGGCGTGACCAAGGAACCAAAGCCGACCACCCATAACACAGAGCGCGGAGCCCATGGCACGTGAAGGGAGGGATTGGAGACTGGGTCTTCTCTGAAGAGAACAGAAAAGAAAGTATGCTGCTCACCTATCGACGAAATATCTTGTAGATTTGGAGAAGAGTGTTCAGCGATTTGAAGAGAAAATGTGGTGAAATACGTTGGCGAGCGATTTAGAGGAGACGTGTTCGGCGATTTGGAGAAATCGTTTGGTGATGTTGGAGAAAAACTGTTCGGCGATTTTTGGCGAAAACGTGTCGCCGACTAGGAGAAATCGTTCGGCGTTGTTGGAGAAAAAACCGTTCGATGATAACGTTGGAGATTTGGAGAAGCGTGGTCGGAGCAGTTATGGTGATTTTGCATTGGAGTTCACAATGGAGTAGCATGGAGCTCGGCGACCATAAGTGGAGATTAGACCATAATGGAGAAAAAGTGGAGATAATTTATGGAGACTAAAACTTTGTTCATCATGAAGCGGAGAGTACATATATGGTGTGTTTCAAGGATAGAAACGTATGAGGTGCTTGGTGTGCCACGAGTTGGGAACAACGATTCCTTCTAAGTCACATAGGCGATAAGACCCTGGTCGGGTGACCTCTTTGACGACGTAAGGCCCTTCCCAAGGGGAGGAGAGCTTGTGCATCCCTTTAGTTTTTTTGTTTTCTATGGAGAGCGAGATCGCCAATAGCAAATGAACGACCTTTGACGTTGCGGTTGTAGTACCTCCGCAAGCCTTCCAAATATTTGGCTATGCAGACGCAGGTGATTAGGCGTTCTTCCTTGGCCCTATCAACGTCCTCTGTCCGAATAGCTACGGCCTGCTCTTCATCATAGTTTTCCACCCTAGGTGCTCGAAAGGCAACGTCCGCTGGTAGTATGGCTTCTGAGCCATAGACCAAGAAGTATGGAGACACACCGATGCTGCGACTAGCTTGAGTATGCAGTCCCTAGACTACAGCTAGTCGCTCCTTGAGCCATCTTCCTGGGTTCTTTTCTTCTTTCTGATATAGTCTCTTTTTGAGAGCATCAAGGATCATGCTGTTCGCCTGTTCGACCTGGTTGTTGGCTCTAGGATGGGTAACGGAGACGTATTTGATGGAGATGCAATGGTCTTCGCAGAAGTCCCAGAAGTGATGGCCAGTAAATGTAGTTCCGAGGTCGGTGATGATGCTGTTCAGGAGACCAAATCTATGGATGATATCTTTGAAGAGCTCGACTGCTTTCTTTGCAGTAGCCGAGACGAGCAATTTATACTCTATCCACTTGGAGAACTTGTCGATGGCGACATATACGTACCGAAAATCACCTGGCGCTGGCCTAAAAGGCCTGATCATATCCAGTCCCCAGCATGCGAAGGGCCAGGAAGCTAGGATGGTTTGTAGCTCTTGCGCCGGCACGTGTATTTGCTTGACAAAAAATTGGCATCCTTCACAATGTCGGACGAGGTCTTCTGCATCGGAGATGGCTGTGGGCCAATAGAAACCAGCTCGGAAAGCCTTATCGGCCAGTGTTCTCGAGGTCACGTGGTTGCCGCAGGAACCAGAGTGAATTTTGAGAAGTAGCTTTACTCCCTCTTCTTGGGTGATGCATTTCTGCAGTATCCCTTCCTTGGCACTTTTCCTCATCAAGTTGCCGTCCACCAGCATGTAATGCTTCCTTCGACGAATTAGGCATTCGGTTCTAGTTTTGTCGGTGGGTACCTCGGTGCTGGTAAGGTACTTGATGAATTGCTCCCTCCAATCGGTGGCCGGCGAAGGTACTGTAAGTACTAGCTGCTCGGTGGGGGAACTTCCTGAACTTCCTTATCTTCATTGATGGATGGCGCTAGGAGATCTTGAACGAAGACCCTCGGTGAGATCACGGCACGAGAAGAGCCCAACTTAGATAAATGGTCGGCGAGCTGATTTTGGTCGCATACCACATGGTGGTACTCGATGCCGTAGAATTTTCCTTCAAGCTTCCTGATTTCCATGCAATATGCATCCATCTTCTCGCTGGAGCAAGATTAGTCTTTGTTAAGCTGGTTGATGACCAGCACGGAGTCCTCGTATACCATGAGGTGTTTGACGTCGAGCTCAACGGCTATACGGAGTCCGTGGAGACATGCTTCATACTCGGTGGCATTGTTGGAGGCCGGAAAGTGTATCCGGAGAACGTATCGGAGCTTATCCTTGGTCGGCGTAATAAACAGAATGCCTGCGCCAGCACCATTGATATTAAGGGCACCATTGAAGTACATCACCCTGTGCTTGGGGCAGGTGGTGGCGATAGGCTCTTGGATCTTGGTCCACTCAGCAACAAAATCAGCAAGCGCCTGAGACTTGATCGTAGGCCTGCTTCTGAATTCGATGGAGTAAGTGCCGAGCTCGATAGCCCACTTGATGATATGGCCGTTGGCCTCTTTGTTGCGGAGGATGTCCCCTAGAGGGAACTCGGTGACCACGGTGATCTTGTAATACTTCGAAGTAATGCTAGAGCTTACGTGATGTAATTAGGATGGCGTATAGCTAGCTTTTGGACCTGAGGATAATGAGTTTTGGGCTCATTAAGGACCTCACTGATGAAGTATACTAGACGTTGCACCTTATAGGCATGCCCAGCCTCCTCGCATTCGACCACAGATGGCTGTGCTGACGACACGGGAAGTAGCAGGCGATGTAGATCAGGAGAGTTTCGTCTAGCCGTGGTGCCGTCATGATCGGAGGCTTTGTTAGGAACAACTTGAGCTGCTCGAAAGCTGTATCTGCCTCCTCCAACTAGGAAAAACCGCTGGAGGCCTTGAGGAGTTTGAAGAATGGAAGCCCTTTTTCACCGAGGCGCGATATAAGCAGCTTAAAGCAGTCATGCAGCCTATAAGTTTCTGTATATCCTTGACGCATGTTGGTCGTTTCATGTTGGTGATGGCGGAGACCTTTTCAGGGTTGGGTTCGATGCCACGAGCACTGATGATGTAGCCCAGCAGTATACCGGATGGAACTCCAAAGATGCACTTTGAAGGGTTCAACTTCCATCGATACTTTTTCAGGTTGTCGAATGTTTCTTTGAGGTCGGCAATAAGCTCATCGGAGGTCTTGAACTTGACGACCATGTCGTTGATGTAAGCTTCGACGTTGCGGCCGATCTGTTGATCGAGGCACATCTGGATAGCCCTTTGATAAGTCACCCTGGCGTTCTTTAGTCCGAAGGACATGGTGGTGTAGCAGTACGCCCCGAAGGGCATGATGAATGACGTCTTGATCTGATCTTCTTCCTTGAGGGAGATCTGATGATAGCTGGAGTAACAGTCAAGGAAGGAGAGCAGTTCGCAGCCGGCGGTAGAGTCTACAACCTCGTCTATCCGAGGCAAACTGAAGGGGTCCTTAGGGCAGTGTTTGTTGAGATCAGTATAATCAACGCACATTCTCCATTCTTTATTCTTTTTTCAAACGAGAACAAGGTTTGCTAACCACTCAGGATGATACACTTCTTTTATAAATCCAGCAGCTAAGAGCCATTTTATTTCTACCCTAATAGCCTCCTTCTTGTCTGGCATGAATCGGTGGAGTTTCTGCTTGATCGGTTTGGCGGTCGGCGAGACATTCAAGGAGTGCTCGATCTTCTCCCATGACACCCTGGCATGTCTGCAGGTTTCTAAGCAAACATGTCGGCATTGGCACGTTGGAAGGAGACGAGCGTGCTTTCCTATTTGGGGTCAAGGTGAGCCCCAATCTTCACGGTCTTGGAGGGGTCGTCGAGGCCGAGGCCGACCTCCTTGACTTCCTTGGATTTGGCGGAGGCATGAGGAGGCTCTAGCTCTAGGATCTCCATGTCATCGGCGGACACCGTCTTGGCTTCGGTGACCATGCTGGCCATCTAGATGGAGAGGTCGGTGGCTTCGGCAAGGGCGAGACTCTCTGTCTCATAGGCATAGGCGATGGAGAGGTTGGCCCGCAGAGCCAGAACTCCTGTAGGCGATGGCATCTTCAGCACTAGATACGTGTAGTGCGGTACAACCATGAACTTGGCCAGGGCTGGCCGACCAAGTATGGCATGGTAGGCGGTGTTGAAGTCGGTGACGTAGAAGTTGATGTGTTCGACGCGGTAGTTGCTTGCCGTGCAGAACTATACTAGTAGGGTAATCTCTCCAAGCGGTTTGAAGGCCCTACCAGGTACCACACCCCAAAAGGAGGAGTCGGAGGGTGTGAGATCTAACAAATTGAGGCCCAGCTCCTTTAGGGCTCCGGCGAAGAGGAGATTTAGAGCGCTCCCACCGTCGACGAGCACTTTTCTAAAGAGCACCTTCTGGACGGTTGCATCGAGGACAAGGGGGAAACCCCTATGTAGGGAATATCCGCCCACTGGTCGGCCCTACTGAAGGTGATGGGGACCTTGGACCATGGGCGATAGCTGGGGTTGGCGGTGGCGTCTTTCGTAGTGATGGAGAGCACCCGTCGTGCAGCGAGCTTCCATTCTCTTCTGCTCTTAGTAGAGGCGAGGCCCCCAAAGACGGTGGCGACCACCTTGTCGTGGTCCTAGAAGACATTGTTGTTGCCCCTAGGTGGTTGGCGACCTCCAGCTCCATCGTTGGTGTCGTCATCCAGCTTCTTGTCCTAGAACTCCTTAGCCAAACCGAGGCAGTTCTTCATCTTGTGTTTGGCATTCTTGTGAAGAGGGCACGGGCCATCAAGGATCTTTTGGTACTGTTCATCATAGTTGCGCTTAGCGTGAGGTTGACTGACGGTGGCGACGATGTGGTCTGGCCGACGGCGGTGATTTTGGCTAGGCCTAGGTCCTTCTATTCTATCACGACCGCTGTCACGATGGTAGCTGCGGTCGTCGGGGCGGCGGTCGTTGTGGCATCGGTCATTGGGGCGGTCATCGTAGCGGCGAGATGGGCGATGAGTGCCCGCATCCTCATTGAAGCGCACCTCGGCTTCCTCGGCGCTGGCGTACTGGTTGGCCATAGTGATCATCTCGCCGATGCCAGTGGGTGGCTTGCGGTTGAATTTGGAGCGAAGCTCGCGATGGTGGAGTCCTCGGATGAAGGCGGTGATGACCTCAGCTTTCGTGATGTTGGGAATATAATTCCTCATCTCGGAAAAACATCGAATGTAGCTGTGGAGGAGCTCGGACGGCTTCTGGTTGATGTGGTTGAGATCATGCTTGGTGCCCGGCCGAGTACACATAGCCATATAATTGTCAATGAAGACTTTTTTCAGCTCTTCCTAGGATCCGATGGAGTCCGGGGCAAGGCTAGTAAACCAGCTCATGGCAGGTGGCGTAAGCATGACGGGCAGATAGTTTGCCATGACATGGGTGTCTCCTCCGGTAGCACGGACAGCGGTGGCGTAAGCCTATAGCCACTGTGTTGGATTCATCCTTCCCTCGTAGGGTTCAACCCCAGTGATTTTGAAGCCATGGGGCCACTGAAGTGTTCAGAGCGCCCTCGTAAATGTTGGGGGCCCTTCGAGGTTGTGGTCGGTGTCAGCTACAGCGTTGTCGGCATCGATCGGCTCGAGAGCTGAGTCCGGGTTGCCGTACTCCTGCTCGTACTCCTGGCGGCGACGCACTTCGTCTTCATGGCGACCGAAACGATGTTGCTCGATACGTTGTTGTGCATCCCAGAGGTTGCTGAGGTGCACTCGAGCATCCTGTTCGACCTCCTGGTCGTGTTGGCGATGGTGTTCGGTGCGATGGCCCCCGGCTCCCCCCTAAAGAGGCAGCGACTGGTCGGCGAAACGGCTTTGACTAGGGCGGCGATTGGATCTCAGCGCAGCTGATCAGCGAATCGTGCTCGTAGAGCACGAAGGTCTCTGATCCTCTCGAATCTCATTAACCTGACAGTGTGCTGCTTTAAGCATGGCGGTGACCTTGGCGAGCTCCGGCGTTTGTGGGAGGCGGGTGAGCTCATTGGCGGCCACTGCTAGATTAGCGCTTGGAGTCTTGAAGACATCATGGCCGTCAATGCAGAGAAATTCTTCGTTGAGGTCACGGTGGAGCGGGAGTGGCCTTTCTTATGAATCGAGCCGATTATTCCGAGCAACCTCGGCCCTCGCAATGGCTGCCTCGTTTTCTTGACGCTGTGCGTGGTTGACATTCCGGTTCTCCCGAGCAACGTGCTCCTCCTCAGTTTCGCTGTTCCGAGGAGGGCTGTCGATGCTGACGTTGAAGATCGCACCACCCCAGAACGGTGGGAGAAGGAGTTGCTCGGAGAAGGTTTTGGTGAGGGTCTCCATAGAGCCCTAAGACTCGGAGCTTGGATTTTCCTCTGGGATGGTCTAGAGGGACACTCTGGGGCACCGGCCTAAGTGTAGCATGTTGACGGCTAGCGGAAGCTAGACGGCGATCTGGTCGGTGAGTGGATGGGTGCATCCCACCTGGTCGACGAATTCGCCCCTCAGGGCGTCTTGGTAGTTGGCGGCAACATTGGTGAGCCCAAAGGGTAGCGCCGCAACTCCTAGAGTTTTCCGAGCAGCCTCCAGTAGATTCGGATCGGAGGGTGGTCGGTGTTGAACCAGAGCATCTAGAGCCGATTCGGCGATGGAGAGACAATCGGCGAGTTTTAGACCGACCCGATGGATGGAGTCGATTAGATCGTCATTGTTGATCTGCCTCCTCTGGTAGCGAGGAAGTGGGCGGTGGATGGTTGATGAAGGCGACCTCAGAGGTGATTCTAAGATCAGATCTACAGATGCAGGTGCGGGGGTGATCAGCAGAATTGATCTGTGCCGGCTCGAGGAGCTCTCTTACTCCGTCAGCGTTGATGATCCAGGAGATCGATCCGACCGTGAAGATCTGGCTGGACTACAGGAGGGATGAAGAGGCTGTGGGAGTGACAAAGAGCCTACAGAAAAAGTCATCTTGTTCAACAAGGAAACAATACGCAGGCCCCTACCTGGCGCGCCAACTATCGACAAAATATTGTCGGCAGTCCTCCGAGGGGTATCCCATGAAGGTAGATTGATCAACAGAGGAGCGTGAGATCAAGAATAAGAGGGCAACAGAGACACATGAGTTAGACAGGTTCAGGCCGTCAGTATGATGTAATACCCTACTCCTGTGGTCTGTTGGTTTGTATTAGCTATCGTATGATATTGCGTGTCTTTGAAGGGGTTCCCTGCCCACCTTATATAGTCCAGGGAGTAGGGTTACAAGTCCGTTAGATCTAAGAGATAACCGGAAAGTAATAACTGATTACAGGAATCCTGGGATCATACATATCCTAACAGATCTCGTAGTATCTTCAGGATATCTTTCGGATGTCTTGCGGGAGGCGCCGAGCAGAGTCGTGCCCCGCAAGGCTTCGTCTTGTGGACTGGGTCGCCACTGGGGGCGCAACCCATGTGTTCTGCCATGGGTATCTGAGGTCGTACCTCCCACACGGTGGCACCGCCCTAGGGTGGCGGTGAGCACCCGGCCATCTTCCCGAATACCCCGCTTCTTTGGATTTTTATGGCGGTGCACCGCCCTTAGGGCGGCGGTGCCCATAGCAGTGACCAACCCCATATCACCAGTCTCTAGAAGAAAATGGTGGTGGCACCGCCCTCCTCGCGGCGGTGACCGGGCGATGCACCGCCCTCATGGCGGTGGTGTACACCGAAAGCACCGATGCCCGCTTCACTTATCCTGAGTCTCTGCCATGTCTAGGTGGGCACCGCCCTAGGGGTGGCGGTGCCCCTAGGGCAACTCGCTGCTCTTGGCCTCCTAGCCTGTCACCGCCACAGGGGTGGCGGTGCACCGGACAAGGGGTGGCGGTGCCCCCATGGCAGCCCCTCAAGCCGAGTTTCACCTCCTTTTCTTCACCTTTCTCACCACCTTTGCAAATGTGCTAACACTCCAAGTGTTTCACCATCACGTGTAGTGTGTTAGCATTTTCACAATTATTTTTCAAAGATCAATCACTTTCTCATCGAATGTGCACTAGGCCTAAAATGCATATGCATGTAGTGGCACTAGATGATCGAGTTGTTCGATAAGAGCTCCCCTCTTAATAGTACAATCATCTATCCTATTAAGTTTCACCTTTGCCTTCAGCTTTTTTGTTTTTCTCTTTCTTCTTTTCCAAGTCCAAGCACTTGATCATAATGGTCACCACACCATCATCATGATCTTCACCATTGCTCCATCACTTGGAATAGTGCTACCTATCTCATGATCACTTTGATAAACTAGGTTAGCACTTAGGGTTTCATCAATTCACCAAAACCAAACTAGAGCTTTCACAAAGGCGAGGCAGCTGCCACTCCTAGAGCCACCCAGAGATGATACGACCCACACCGAACGTACACCGCCCGCGCTCCCCAAGAGGAGCAGATAGATAGCGGCGCAAAGCATATCGCATATCCCGGCATCCAAGCGAGGTGAGCACCTTCTCTTGAAGTGCCTGGGACTAATCGGTGGAATGTCATCGCCGTCGATGTTGGCCCTGAAGGCGTACGATGAAATCTACAGCGGTCACCCCGGTAATATGTAGACGCTACGTGACATCTTCACTATCAGATTCGGAATCAGAGAAGCGTAGAGCTGTATTTCATCTTCGTCCCTCTAACCAAACGCAGAACAGAGATGTCCCCATCCCTCAACCAAACACCTAATTGGGACCATCAAATTCCAAAATGCTAGAGTGGATCCAAGCGAGTTCAAGGAACGGGAGAACGAGGACGGGGATGGTTCTCCATTTCCATCACCACAAACCTGATGGGACTAGTATAGTGGCCGTACTAACGCCGCAAGCCTGATTTTTCAATTAATATATATATATATATATATATATAATTCAAGTTTTCATGTGCATCCCTAAAATCACGCCGTGGCGTTAGCATGGGCACTGTACTAGTATACTTTATAATCTTAGACAGAGCCTTCGTTGAGTATCGCAAGCAGAGAAAGGTGCATAGATCTTTCTAAGGAGATGTCACAATAGATCGTAAGGACATGTTTATCCTATCACAATCGTCAGCCAAAAAACAGTGCAAGTTCTAAGTGATGCGCGCAATGCACCAGTACACCGATGATGATTTATCGGCCGGAGAAATTGTAGTGTGTATACTTTACATTTCATATAAACTAGGTTCGTGCCCGTGCGTTGCTACGGGACAACTAAATTTTTGTACTAAAAACACACGGATCGCACGATAATGAGGTAGGCATCACTGCAGGATTATTGGTAGTAAATACCTAACAATACTGATTCCAATTAATATATTTGTGGATGGCAAGAGTGATTCCATCTGCGATTTGCTAATTGGTGCACTGCTTTACTGTTTGAACCGACACTCAGGAATTTTTACTTCCATTTGAACTCAGTTGTGCCTGTGCTTATCTGCAGTATTATCTACTTGAGATGTTTGGCATGTTTGTTTGTTTTGAGTGCCACTAACTGAAATGAAGCGGAAAGCAAGAAAGTGTGCTCTCTATTTCTCACCACATTATGAAAATTTAGAACCTTCTATAAACATTTTGTCCTCTGCTAATTTCTTGGCTTTTTTTTTGTCATGAAGGAATTTTGGCCTAAGTTATTGTGCACAAGATCAAACACGGACCGCCAAAACCAGCATCACTGCAGGATTATTAGTAGTAAATACCTAACAAAAAGAGGACCTAAGAGCGATCAGCAACGCGATCTACACCATGTTTGCTTGATCATTTCTGTGGCTTATAAGCCGGCTGATGCTGTTTTGTTGTGAGAGAAAAACACTGTATCATGACTGATAAGCATGGCTGATATGAAGTAACATCTTTGTGATATTATTACTGACAAAAAAAAAAAACAAAGGCATCGCCAGCTCACCAGTTTGCTTCACACTAACACCACCCAAACTCTGCAAACACCATAAGCCCCAGAAAATGGTGCGCAAAACCGGGCACACCACACGTAGGCAGGCCCCGGCTCGCACACACGCACAAAGAGATCGATCAACCATGCCACCAACACGAAATTAAGGCAACCCACCAAGATAAGGGTACACTGACTTGAGTCTATTTTGGTATGCCCAAGGCAAGAAGCAAATAGCTAAGGTGCTCTTAGCCAAAGAAAGGTAAAACAAAGAGTAAAAATAAGAAACAACACTATCCATGAAGTAAGGTTGAACATACAGGCAAAGATCAAGATCCTCAATATTGATCAAAGCACCATTCAAAGCCATCAATGACTTGCCAGGAGGAACCATCCGCTGATTTGCAAAAAAAAAAATACAGCACAATGATGTTCCAACGATCAATGGCTTCTGCTCTGTACCTAATAAACCCCACCTGGCCATCTGCTCCTTAGCTCCCGATCATCTAGCCTCCCAAGACAGCAACGCCCTCCCTCAACTCATGCCGGAGATGCATTAGCAGTGCAGCCGTGACAACACGTGAAGGCTCATGGCGAGGTTGACCAATGTTTCTCATTGAAGATTTGTCAATCATCCTCTGAATCATTAATAAGGGATGGTCTTACTATATAGAGGTTGCTTTTCTCTATCTATTTTTTTATATCAAATGCATTACTTTATCGTTAAAGACATCATTCATCTTTCTGTCTCCCATCCCATTAGTGCTGTAGATATAACAACAGCTTATAGCTTCAGTAAGACTGAAAATAGCAGGTCAAATTGCCAAGTCCTTAGTTCATGTATTTTGTTGTTTGCTCCCTCCTACACATGCACACCATACATAGCCTAAGGAACAGAACAAATCTGCTACTCTGCTTCTTGTTTAAAAATGCCCATACAATTTTTTTTCTCGAACACGTAAAATGCTCATACAGTTCTCACCTCATATGCTAAAAACAGAAACGTGGCTTGATCACAGTTAAAACTACACTTGCATATCCTGCTTCAAGCACAATAATTTTATGTGTTAGTATTGGGGCTCATGTAATAAAAGCCAAGTTACCCACATCATCATTCCTTTTCGCGGGCACCTCTTGCTCGTTGCCCCTCGCCTCAGCTTTGGCCGCCTTCTCATGCTCCTTATCCTCAGTAGTATATATAGTGCAAAACAAGAGAGGGAAATCTTCTCAAAATCAAGAAACTGGAAAGTTCAGAGTGATGTTTCATTGAAATGAAGGTTTCTCACCTCGAAGCAGACAGTGCAATTGGGATGCATTGCTCTTTTGACACAGCAGTGGGAATCCTTCATGACATTGTTGTAGCAACACCCTGTTGGATGGCGACAAGGGAAACAGGGGTGCAAATAAAATCTTTGTTGCACAACATGCAATGGAATATTAGCAGAAAGAAGTTTGTGCAGAAACTTACCACATTTATCACAGTGAAACAAGTTTATCACACTGAAAAAAGTTATCTGCACCACCAGTTCTGAACAATTAGTAAAAGTTAGACTTTTGAGCGGTAAGTGGAAGACTGCCTGTCGGTATGGTAGTTACCTGCATATGGCACATCCATCACAATGGTATTGGTCATTTAAGACCTGGAACATAACAGTGTTAGATTAGGAATCACAGTGTTAGACTACATGTTAAAATCAGGCATACAAGCATACTGCCCCAAAAAAAACATATACTCCAATATTTTTTTTAACATATCAACATAGCAACTCATCCATATTTTCTAGAGAATTCTTTGTTATCTAGAAAAGGTAGGAATATTTAGGTAGCCATTATATGCCAATACGAAAAAGAATCAGGCATATATACTGTACTCTCAAAAGAAAAGAATAAAATGTGATTGCTTTAGCCGATTGACATCTCAAATTCACTGCTAGTCTGCTACTATGTCCAGGTGCACCTGTTGGGGCACATAACTTGATCTAGATAGCAAACACGACACTAATCATATCCAATTCCAGGTCCAGGTCATCTATTATGCAGCAGTCAGATCTTGTTCAATTAGATGTAAAATGGAGAGTAATAGGGGGAGATGAACCGAACAAAAACTATGCACCTTGGCATCGTTGTGGCATTGGCGGCAGCAGGGCGCCATGACGCTGCAACCTTTAATGCGCACACCTTTTGTCAAGGCAGACACAAGAGACGTGCGACGTTGGCCACGGCGCACGACAGCGAGGACAGCGGGCCGCTCGACGGCGAGGACCACCTGTGTTTCCGGCGTCGTGGAGGGGGCGGCATGTCCGGCGGCCGTACGTCCAGCCGCCTCGACGGCAGGGCAGATCGTGGAGGCAGCGGCGGGTCCGGTGGCGTCGAGACGGTGGCGCGGTGGCGTCGTGGCGTCTGCCGGCAGCAGGCGCTGCTTCGCAACGGGGAGGGAAAGGAGTCGTCGGCGTCGGCAGATTGGGGCGGGGCGCGGACGCGGATTGGGGCGGAGCGAGAACGACGGCGCGGGTCCTTCTCCTTCTCGGCGAGGCGGCGGAATGGTCTTCTCGGCGATCGGTCGGCCGCGAATCGGGGACTGAGGAGCGCGGGCGAGGACGACGGCGCTAGCGCGAATGGCGGAACCCGTGTCTTTCCTTTTAAATATCGCAAGGGGCGGCCACGCGTCTGAGCGGACGATGGACCAAGTTGGGAACGTCGAACAAAAAAAATCTTCACGTTTTGTTCTTTTTTAGTTGTAGGAGATTCATTAATTCAATAAAACAGACTATGGATCTAAATTGACGACCCCGATTAATTAAGTCTTTGCTTCTAGCTAGGATTTTTATGTTTCTAATGGTATGTAAATCTCTCCTATTATATTCAATTTAGAAACTATGATTTTGACAACCTTGCCTACTGGTGCCTTTTAGGCTGAATCACGTTTTGAGTTGAGGCAAAATTGTCTCAATCATTTGTTGTTCATTTTTTCTTATTTTTTATTTTAAATTGCATTTTCCGGAACACCATTGTATTCATTTGTTTTCAGTAATGCATTGTTATAATGATGTTAATCTCCAAAAATTACGGTATCATTGCAAATGTAAATATTTTATCTCTGTTTATTGGAATACATATAGTGGCCCACAAAACATGTTCAGCGTGTTTGGTTGGTAGACTGCACAGTAAATTTCAGATGGTTTCGGATGATTCAATAGTATTTTGTGAGAGAGAATAAGCTGAAATAAGCTGAAACAAGCTGTAACATGACCAGCTGAACACCATAGTTATCTTGTGAACATTTTTGGATTCCAATGCAATGCACTTGCATTCACCTCATTTATTATTCCTTGAGTGACCTCGTGACGGTTGCAAGGAATGGATAATCCTCATGGATGGCTCAACGGCAAAGATAGTGCTAATTAAAGGATGCACAATCACTGGTACATATATCATTTGTAGGGGTGGCTCAAGATTACTTGTAGGAGCGGTTTGGTCAGCCGCCCCTAGCAAACCGTCTCTACAAATCATGCATTTGTAGAGGCGGTTCCCAGATCACCCATACAAATCGATTTGTAGGGGCGCCTGTAGTACCAGCCGCTCCTATAATATCTATTTATAGGGGTGGTTCAGTCTAGAACCGCTCCTACAGTACATTTTTTCGTCAAAAAAATTTAAATTTACAATTCAATTTCGACCAGAACACTGTTTGTTTCCGCGTATTCTATCAACGTTCGCGTTGCCGAACGCCCTACGACCAGCGTTCGCGTTGCCGAACGCCCCGCGACCAACGTTCCGAACCACGTTCGCTCAAGAGTATTATATAAACTACAAGGACAAGAGTATTATATAAACTATAATTACAAGTCCAATTCACAAGAATATATACAATCCATCATTAAATAGACATAATTCACAAGGTAAAACCAATGTCAAATTCCATACACATTGTTATCAACATCCTAGAACTAGCCTTTCAGTCTCACGAAGGTGTTGGTACTAAGAATTTCTACCTAAGTCAGACTTTAGGTCATGGTAGGCGCCTTTGACGTGTACAATCTGGTCCAATATGAAGTTGCAAAGGTCGCCGACGAGCTCCAAGAGTTGGTCATCCTTGTATGGGTCTCTTTTCATTTTTTTCTCTTCCTTCCACTACAAGAGAACAAGTTTCGGTTTAGTATTTCATACCATGTACGAAGTTTTTATACTACGGGTGAAGAGGTTCAAACTTACCCTTAAGGGGTGTCTCCTGTAGGCACTGGTGTTACTCATCATAGAACATATATAGTATCCACAATGTACACTCCCATGCTTCTACTTGGGGCACTGTGTGTTTTGCATATGAAAATGTTAAGTAATGCTTTTGACAGCCATGTAATGGAGTACTGAAGAAGTAAGTTACACTTACTGCACATAGTGTTTTTATAGTCAGCTTTTCCTTTCTTGCTGGATCATGCCTTCCGTGATGTTTAGTGACATAGTACCTAAATGCCATGTTCGAATTATTTTAGCAAACACAACTTGTTAGTATCCAAAAGTGAATGTTACAAGTATGTATACAAACATATAAGCTAATAAGGATTATCGATATGTATACGTCTTGAGAATCGATATGAAGTCTTTGTATGTCACCGGGTCCCTATCTATTGAATCAAAGACCCATGCCATGCTCCACCCGACATCGATGCCTATACAAATCCAGTGGTTGCTACATGAATTTAATCATAGAACTAGATAAGCTCTTTTGCATCGAATAAAATATATCGGACAAAGCTTTAAGTATAGAGTTGAACTTACTCGAAGTTGTATGGTAGCCATATAGTAGAGTGTTGTTGGAGAATTTGGAAAGCCAGGGCAATGTATGCCGCAACCTTAAGGGACTCTTCCCTTAGTTTCACCGTACGGATGTGCTCTTTCTCCCGAAGAGTCTTTCCAGCAGCTAGCTCTTTGGCATCCAGTAGCCACTGTTTAGGGTAATTAAAATTTGTTTGTGCTATAGCTTGAGGGTCTATATACCTGGCTTTCACACTTGGCATTTGTTTGACAATGTGCACTTGCATTCTATAAATCACGGCGTGGGTTAGTTACAACAAAATTCAAAGATTACATTCATATCATATCTGGAGGACAAGGACTTACAAGCACCACGTGCGAATTAGATTCATCTCTATTGCTCCGAGGTGAAAGCATGTCTGCATATCATTGAAGTCAAAGACAATTTTCCCGACTGGGCTTCTAAATGTGCCGGTGGGGAAGCATGCTTATATGAGGTCTATGCTCGTTGGGAGAACACGCAAGTACCAATCATGGAACCTTCTCATTCCAAGTGGTAGGCGCTGGATGTCCTGGTTTGGTAGGAAGGGCTTGCCTCTTTCATATGTTTTTGGGCAATCCTTTGACCATTTGATGGCATCAACATTTGGATACTGCTTTGCTATTTGGTGGAGTTTGCTAGTGACGGCCTCCTCAGAACCCCGTGATGTGACTTTTTTAACTTGGTTCTCAGGCTTGAACTGGTCATGGGAATACCACTTGGACACGGACGAGACGTCTTTCATCGGAACATAAATTGGTCTTATGGTGATTGGATGCTTCTTTCAAAGTTCCCATTCAGGCACGTCCTCGTCTTCTTGTGCATCACCTTCTTTAGGAGGCACTCGTTGTTCATGTATCGGCTGTGCTTGTTGAGAAGACTGTGGCATCTCATTATGCACTTGCTTGGTACGAGCTGGAGAAGGCACATGCTCGCTAGGAGGTGGGAAGAATGTGGCATCTCAGGAATGTGGTGGTCGCGAGACAGTGAAAATATCTCCCTGACCTCAACAACTCGCTCCAAATTTGGGAGAGGGGAGGCGGCGAAGAAGCAGTCAATATAATGTCCCGTTTGTGCCAGAGGATGAACTACCCCATTACGTCTCCAAGTAACACCAGCCTCTCGGGAGTTGCGTAGTCTATCCTCCATTGCATGAACTCGGGCTTCACGGTATGCACCTCGACCCTAGTGTAGTCCGGCGGTATCTTATTATTGTGGTGTAAGCCACTAGGAGGATGTGCCACACCCGTTGCCACCTCCATCACAATGTTTTGCCAGCCGCTGAGAAACACCAAGATGCAACTAGTTGGTTCCTATATGCGATCGACGGGGGTTGTGGCTGCAGTGGAATCTTGGTTGCTAGGAACTTTCGGAGGGCTGCCAACTAATGTCAGTTCACCCGACAGCGTCATTAATATCCGTGGCTCCGTAGACAATTCTTGCTCCTCCAACGCCTTCGCAACTAGAGCCTTTACTTGGAGCTCAAGATTAGTCTATCGGTCCCTGTCATGTTTCTTGTATATGTGTCTGTCCTCTTCGAATCCTTACTTCCAGGTCGTCCTTTTCCCTAGCCCCTGGTGCGGCCTGTGTGCTCCTTGTTTCCCAAGCCAAAGCTAAGTTCGTCCCTCCCTCTGGAAGGATTGAATGAGTCCTTCTCCTTGTCTGCAGCATATTTTAGTATGCTTGATACTGCCTCTTGGGTCACCGGCTTATCAAACTTAAGATTACCGCCGGATGATTCTGTAGTCCTCGCATATATTCAATTCCTTGAGCATATTTAGTTTTTCTTGACTTCTCATAACACATAATAAGCAATCATATATAGCTTAGACCACATTGAGATCAGTGTAAAATTTATTTCATAGAGTATATATCCCTCCAAAAGACAAGCACTATAATTTATTTTACAGAAGCCTCGGTGATCGCTGCATGGGAGATCTAGAAGATGTGAAACGACAAGGTGTTCCAAAGAAGAGAGCCGTGCCAAGCGGGCTTTGTAATTTCAAAAAATCAATGTTTTACTCAGTCGGTTAGGTTCAAGGCAGATCTTAGGTCAACCTTTTACTTTTGGTTAGATGCTTTCGGTTAATTCCCTCTGTAAGTTTTTGTACTTCCTTTAATTTATAAAAAGTTTTCACCACTGTGGGGATCTCTTCCACAGTTTTTGCCGTAAAAAAATATAATAATTTATTTTAACCATGGAAACACAGGAACACTGTACTAGTAATTTATTCAATCACGTACAAGTCTGTAATAACACGAACATCAAAACATGTTTGTACCTGATCGACAGAACATTGTGCATGACATGCATGCTTGACACATCTACGAACACAGTGCGAGAGCCCGTGCGAGCAGACCAACATATTACATATATATATATAGAGAGAGAGAGAGAGAGAGAGATCCAACGATACGGATGGGAGGATGGTATGTGTGTGGACGCGTTATTAACTTGGTTACTCGATCGATGCAGTGGCCAGGCGGAACACAGTGACCCTTAATCGATCAGCGGGCAGGAGAGGCCGATAGGAGGCACATCCGTGCCGCCGAGGAGGAGGCCCAAGCTGAGGGGCACGTACAAGTTGACGATGCCGGGGATGACACGGGCCCTGATGGCAGTGCACACGCAGGTGGCGGCGTCCAAGCGGGTCAGGCCCCAGAGCAGCGGGCAGCACTGCTTGTCCTCTGGCCTCGGGATGAACAGTCCCAAACCCAGCTTGATCCTGACAAGGCCGTTCATCAGGTTGGCACACATTCGCAGCTTCAATGCATCGATCGGGCAGGAGGTGTCGTTCCCGGCTGGTGGCGGTGGTGGGGTACTGAGAATGGTCAGCAGCGGAGTGCTAGGCACGGTCGGTGGTGGCGGTGTGCTAGGAACAGTTGGCGGTGGGGTGCTTGGGACGGTGGGCGGCGGAGTGCTGGGTACAATTGGCGGTGGTGGTGTCCCTGGGATAGTTGGTGGTGGTTTGCTCGGTGATGGTGTGCTGGGCACGGTTGAAGGTGGTGTGCTTGGGACGGTGGGTGGTGGAGTGCTTGGGATGATGGGTGGTGGTGGTGTGTTGGGGACGGTTGGCGGTGGGTTGCTTGGTGGTGGGGTGCCCAGGATGGTGGGTGGCGGAGTGTTGGGCAGGGTCGGTGGTGGAGGGTTGCTAGGTATGGTCGGCGGTGGGGTGCTGGGCACTGTGGGCGGTGGAGTGCTGGGCACGGTCGGCGGTGGAGGGTTGCTAGGTATGGTCGGTGGTGGGGTGCTGGGCACTGTGGGAGGTGGAGTGCTGGGCACGATCGGTGGTGGTGGTGTGCTAGGGACGGTGGGTGGCGGAGTGCTTGGCACGGTCGACGGTGGTGGTGTGCTAGGGACATTTGGTGGTGGAGTGCCAGGCACGGTCGGCGGAGGCACTGTGGGTGGCGGGGTGCTTGGAATGGTGGGGGTGGAGTGCTAGGTACTGCCGGTGGTGGTGGGGTGTTTGGGACAGTGGGAGGTGGAGTGTCGGGCACGGTCGGTGGTGGCGGTGCATTAGGGGCCGTCGGTGGTGGGGTGCTAGGCACAGTCGGCGGTGGCGGCGTGCTTGGGATTGTGGGCGGTGGAGAGTTGGGCATGGTTGGCGGTGAAGGGGTGCTGGGTACAGTCGACGGTGGGGTGTTTGGTGGCGGGGTGCTGGGGACTGTGGGAGGTGGAGTGCTTGGCACGGTCGGTGGTGGTGGTGTACTAGGGACAGTGGGCGGTGGAGTGCTAGGAACCGTTGACGGTGGCAGTGTTCTAGGGACAGTGGGTGGCGGAGTGCTAGGCACAGTTGGCGGAGTCACTGGGGGTGGTGGTGTGATTGGAGTGGTGGGGGTGGAGTGCTAGGCACAGTCGGTGATGGCGAGGTGTTTGGGATAGTGGGAGGTGGAGTGTTGGGCACAGTCGGTGGTGGTGGTGCATTAGGATCGGTCGGTGGTGGGGTGCTAGGCACAGTCAGTGGTGGCGGTGTGCTTGGGACAATGGGTGGTGGAGTGTTGGGCACGGTTGGTGGCGGCGGTGTGTTTGGGACGGTCGGAGGTGGGGCGCTTGGAACGGTAGGCGGTGGAGTGCTGGGCACGGTCAGTGGCAGCGTGGTGGGCATGGTGGGTGGTGGCGGTGGTGTGCTTGGGATGGAGGGCGGTGGCATGTTGGGCACGCCCAGTGGTGGTGCGGTACTTGGAGTGGTAGGCGGTGGAGTGCCGCACTACGTCAAAAAGCATTTCTAGGGGCGGTTGTAGACCATTTGTAGGGGCGGTTTGCCCAGCTGCCCCTACGCAAGGGTCTCTACAAATCATGCATTTGTAGGGGCGGTTCCCAAGCCGCCCCTACAAATCAATTTGTAGGGGCGGCTGGTGTTTCCAGCCGCCCCTACAATCTATTTGTAGGGGGGCTCTTATTACCAGCCGCCCCTACAAATCAATTTGTAGGGGCGGCTGGAAACACCAGCCGCCCCTACAAATATATTTGTAGGGGCGGCTGTAGTACCAGCCGCCCCTACAAATAGGTATTTGTTGGGGCGGTTCAATCTAGAACCGCCCCTACAGTTCGTTTTCCCACAAAAAAAAATCAAATTTTCAATTCAAAATCGCTTTGCCGGACGTCCCACAACCAACGTTCCGAACCACGTTCGCGTTGCCGAACGCCCCGCGACCAACGTTCTGAACCGCATTCGCGTTGCCGAACGCCCCGCGACCAACGTTCCGAACCGCGTTCGCGTTGCCGAACGCCCCGTGACCAGCGTTCGCGTTGCCGAACACCCCGCGACCGCGACTACAAGCATAAGAGTATTCTATAAACTACAATTACAAGTCCAATTCACATGAATATATACAATCCATCATTAAATATACAAATTCCATACACATTGTTATCAACGTCCTAGAGCTAGCCTTTCAGTCTCACGAAGGTGTTGGTACTGAGGATTTGTACCTAACTCAGACTCTCGGTCATGGTAGGCACCTTTGACGTGTACAATCTGGTCCAATATGAAGTTGCAAAGGTCGCCGACGAGCTCTAAGAGTTGGTCATCCTTGTATGGGTCTCTTTTCATTCCTTTCTCTTCTCTCCACTACAAGAAAACAAGTTTCGGTTTAGTATTTTATACCATTTATGAAGTTTTTATACTACGGGTGAAGAGGTTCAAACTTACCCTTAAGGGGTGTCTCCTGTAAGCACCGGTGTTACCCATCATAGAACATATATAGTATCCACAATGTACACTCCCAGGCTTCTGCTTGGGGCACTGTGTATTTTGCAGATGAAAATGTTAAGTAATGCTTTTGACAACCATGTAACGGAATACTGAAGAAGTAAGTTACACTTACCGCACATAGTGTTTTTATAGCCAGCTTTTCCTTCCTTGCTGGATCATGCCTTCCATGATGATTAGTGACATAGGACCTAAATGCCCTGTTCGAATTATTTTAACAAATACAACTTGTTAGTATCTAAAAGTGAACGTTACAAGTATGTATACAAACATATAAGCTAATGAGGATTGTCGATATGTATACGTCTTGAGAATCGATATGAAGTCTTTGTATGTCACCGTGTCCTTATCTAATGAATCAAAGACCCATGCCATGCTCCTCCCGACATTGACAGGTATACAAATCCAGTGGTTGCTGCATGGATTTAATCATAGAACTAGATAAGCCATTTTGCATCGAATGAAATATATCGAACAAAGCTTTAAGTATAGAGTTGAGCTTACTCGAAGTTGTATGGTAGCCATATAGTAGAGTGGTGTTGGAGATTTTTGAAAGCCAAGGCAATGTATGCCGCAACCTTAAGGGACTCTTCCCTTAGCTTCGCACTACGAATGCGCTCTTTCTCCCGAAGAGTCTTTGCGGCTGCTAGCTCTTTGGCATCCAGTGTCCACCGTTTAGGGTAATTAAAATTTGTTTGGGCTATAGGTTGAGTGTCTACATACCCGGCTTTCACACTTGGCATTTGTTTGACAATGTGCACTTGCATTCTACAAATCACGGTGTGGGTTAGTTACAACAAAATTCAAAGATTACATTCATATCATATCTGGAGGACAAGGACTTACAGGCACCACGTGCGAATTAGATTCATCTCCATTTCTCCTTGGTGAAAGCATGTGTGCATGTCATTGAAGTCCAAGACAATTTTCCTGGCTGGGCTTCCAAATGTGCCGGTGGGAAAGCATGTTTGTATGATATCTATGCTCGTTGGGAGAACACGCAAGTACCAATCATGGAACCTTCTCATTCCAAGTGGTAGACGTTGGATGTCCTGGTTTGGTAGGAAGGGCTTGCCTCTTTCATATTTTTCGGGCAATCCTTTGACCATTCGATGGCATCAACATTTGGATACTGCTTTGCAATTTGGTGGAGTTTGTTACTGACGGCCTCCTCAGAACCCCGTGATGGGACTTTTTAAACTTGGTTTTCAGGCTTGAACTGATCATGGGAAAACCACTTGGACACCGATGAGACGTCTTTGATCAGAACATAAACTGGCCTTATGTTGATTGGAATCTTCTTTCGGAGTTCCCATTCAGGCACGTCCTCATCTTCTTGTGCATCACCTTCTTCAGGAGGCACTCGTTGTTCATGTATCGGTTGTGCTTATTGAGAAGACTGTGGCATCTCATGATGCACTTGCCCGGTACGAGCTGGAGAAGGTTATGGCATCTCATCAGGCACATGCTCGATAGGAGGCGGGAAAGAATGTGGCATCTCAGGAATGTGGGGGTCACGAGACGGTGAAAATATGTCCCCGGCCTCAAGAACTCGCTCCAAATTTGGGAGAGAGGGAGGCGGCGAAGAAGGAGTCAATATAATGTCCCGTTTATGCCAGAGGATGAACTGCCCCATAACGTCTCCGAGTAACACTAGCCCCTTGGGAGTTGCGTAGTCTATCCTCCACTGCATGAATTCGGGCTTCACTGTATGCACCTCGACCCTAGTGTAGTCCGGCGGTATCTTATTATTGTGGTGTAAGCCACCGGGAGGATGTGCCACACCCATTGCCACCTCCATCACAGTGTTCTGCTGGCCACTAAGAAACACCAAGGTGCAACTAGTAGGTTCCCGTATGAGATCGACTAGGGTTGTGGCTGCAGTGGAACCTTGGCTGCTAGGTACTTTCGGAGGGCTGCCAACTAATGCTAGTTCTCCCAGCGACGTCACTAATATACGTGGCTCCGTAGACATTCCTTGCTCCTCCAGCGCCTTCGCAACTAGAGCCTTCACTTGCAGCTCAAGACTAGTCTCCCGGTCTCGGCTATGTTTCTTGTACATGTGCATGTCCTCTTCGAATCCTTGCTTCCAGGTCATCCTTTTCCGTAGCCCCCTGGTGCGGCCTGTGTGCTTCTTATTTCCCAAGCCAAGGCTAAGCTCGTCCCTCTCTCTGGAAGGATTGAATGAGCCCGTCTCTTTGTCTTCAGCATATTTCAGTATCCTTGATACCGCCTCTTGGGTCTCCGGCTTATCAAACTTAAGATTACTACCGGATGGTTCTGTACTCCTTGCATATATCCAGTTCCTTGAGCGTACCTTCAAGTTTGTCACATCGATATTCCCAGTAGCTGCGGCCTCTTCATCCATCTTCCTAAACTGCTCTTCCTTGGCATAGTAGCCACCGGGGCCTAGATGATGGTGGTGTTTGTTCCTCTTTGCCAGCTCGGTGTTACGGGCACTGAGCTCCAATGCCTCCGCTGAAGTCTTCTGAGCCACGAGCTCCTCCCATTGACTAGGAGTTATTTTGCCGAACTCGTTGAAGGGAGTTAACCCCTTTTGGATATACTTCGTGTTGAGCTCCGACCTCCAACATCGAAATGACTCTCCCATCATCCTGATAGCATTTTTTTTACCAATTCATGCTTACCCTCTGGAAATCTAAAATTGACATTCAACTGCCTATCCCATAGTGCATTCTTTATGTTCTCTGGTACCTCTTTCCAGTTAGGGATTGTTGGGTTCAATTTATATCTTACTAGGGCCCCGATCGCATTACGAAATCATCCTCTTAATTCCTTCGGCTCAAGGATCTCCCCTACTGGCCCAACCTCCATTATCACATAGCAAGCCTTATCTAGATATAGATTTCCTTTTCTATCCCCTCATTTCCTCTTAGGCTTGGTAGTCGTGGTTGTGTCTTGAGTTTGTGGAGCAGAGGCATCGTGATCTGTCTCTATGGTTGTTGCCTCTGCTCTCCTTTCCTCTACTCCGTCTTATCCAGCGAGATGTCGCGGACGTCGACGTCGTCTTTTCTGAGTTTCAGGAGGGACCTGTATATAGGACAGGTCCAAGTGTTAGCAGAGGTAACACAACTAAAACTTTAGCAAAATTTACAAGCTAAGGCTTCTTCCCTACCTCCTTGTTCGGGTCAAAATCCTTGTCCAAATCTTCCTCCATTGGCCTCCTTCTTGCTTCAGGTGGGAAAGGATCCTCAGGACTTTCATATCCCTCTTCTTCTTCGCCTTCAGCAGCCTCTTCTTCGGGGCCTTCCTCCTCGTCACACTCCTCCTAAGTAAGCATCACTTCTAGAACCTTTTCTACCTCATTATCGAACTGTTCCTGAGTAAGCTGGTCCTCTAGTGCTTGCTCCTCAAGGGTTGGCTGCTCATCATGCTCGGGGCATCGAGCTGCACTGTCTGTTGTCCGCGACATTATTTCGCGCTTTGTTCTAAAAGATTCAAGAAAGTGTGCTTTAGGTACGTGAGAAGGTATAAGAAATCAAAAAGGTCTATAAACCAAAGTAGTCCTATAAAACAATAATATAAAAAACGAGAAGTAGCAGTGGTAGAGGCCTCAGAAACATGTCAATCATCATCTGATCTTGAACTTGGAGCATCAAGGCATCATAACAGAGAAGAGAGGAGAAGGTAATGTAGGGGCGGCTGCTAATGATGCCAAGTTCCTCACAAGTTCTTGATCATCGGCTCATATTCCATATAATGTATGGACTTGGACAATTTCATCATTGGCAAAACAAAGGAGAGGAGAGGAGAGGGGAGATTTGGCAAAAAAAGCAACAGCTGCTTAGCAAACATAGAGCAGTAGCTGATGGCAAAAATAGCCAAAAAAACAGCAGTGGCGCACTGGTCCTATGCCCCCAAGCACGCAACTAGTATATCAGCAGCAAGCTAGAAATTAAACAAGAAGATTAATTTCACCAAATTGATGTAGATGTAGCCGGCTGGCTGATTAAAATCCCAAGTTCATTAAGCAAGGACGAGCAAGCTGCTAGGCAAGCATATCATCACACAGGAAGTTCACAACTTAAGCTGGAGGCATTAGCAGTACTCCAGTAGCAGTACATAGCAATAGTAGCAGCTTTAGCTAGCTAGAGAGACCGACCGACCAAGAAGATGATCGACCAAGAAAATGCAGCATGAACTAAGGAACTTTCTGGCACTAGCATGAAGGTCAGCAAGAAGAGGGTGCTGAGGTAACTGTTATGGAGGCTCAGATGTGTCAAGAATTAAAGTTACCAGATCATGCTGATAAGAATGGAAAAGTTGTTGTGATGGTATGAAAACATGTTAGATAGAGTAAGATAGCTAAAGAGCTGGATCTTCCAAATTCACAGAAGGAGAGGAAGACAGCAGAAAAAGACGCCTCAGAAATATGTCAATCATCATTTGATCATGAACTTGGAGCATAGTGGCATCATAACAGAGAAGAGAAGAGAGGAAAAGGGCTAGTAATGATGCCAAGTTCCTCACAAGTTCTTGATCATCAGCTCATATTCTATATAATGTTTGGACTTGTGCAATTTCATCATCGGCAAAACAAAGGAGAGGAGAGGAGAGGGGAGATTTGGCAAAAAAAAAACAACAGCTGCTTAGCAAACATAGAGCAGCAGCTGTTAGCAAAAATAGCCAAAAAACAGCAGTGGCCCACTCATCCTATGCCCTCAAGCTGCACATTTGACAGATGAAAATCTGAACCATATAAAAATATATAGTTAATAGTACTGAATTGTAGTTTAGGACAGCAACAAGCCAGCAACCATAGAATATAGCCAGGAATAGCAAACTACAGGTATCTGTTGGGGAAGAACAAAGCAAACTATATAAATTGTTGACTGAAATGAGCAGTTCACTGAAAATGGGTTTAATCTAAATTTTTAGAAGCAATAGAGCAGTGAAGTAACAAAACAATAATAACTATTAAATCAATCAAGTAGCAAGGACTGGTCAGGCGCTGCAAGTAGTTAATCACTAGCCTTGATATTAAACACATGATATATGTATATTAAACAATAATTATTGATTCTATATATCCAACAAAAAAATGGGTAACTCAAGATAAGGTACAACCTCTTTTTATGAGAACAGTTGACTAGAGCTATCAGGCAAAACTAAATAAAATGAATTCTCAAATGTTACAAAAACAAGTTAGCTATCAGGCAAACTGAAATTACCAAGAGCATTGGTAGATTGAAATAAAGATCATACTCAACTGATTGAAATTATCAAGAGCTATATACGAGTGATTAGCTAGAACAATGAAAAATGACAAAAGTGAGGTTTGCTACAAGTTTGAATAGATGCAGATTGCACACTGGCATAACTGCTAGCAGCTGGGCACACTGTCAGACAAAACAATAGTAGTAGCACTGCAATTCATTCCTAGCAAGATCTATACAGCAGCTATAAATGACTTTGAAAGTGGAGCACATGATTTGTTTGGACTGCAAGTTGCCATAACTACATAAAAAGGCATGTCTAGTAAAGCTATCTCGCCAATTTCGGCAAGTGCAGGTGTTAGGACTGCAGCTGGCAACAAAGGCAGAACACTAGAAGCTGGCAACAAAGGTAGAACACTTCATACAACTGCCCAAACAAAGGCAGAACACTAGAAGCACAAATAACTGACATTTTCAGCAAGTGCAGATGTTAGGACTGCAGCTGGCAACACTAATTTAGCGAGGGCAGGGCCATCAGCTAATCGACAGTGTTCAAGCCAAATAGCTTTTGGTTACCTGCTCCTGTGGTTTAGATAGATGTTAACTGCAGCCTGCAGGCTGGAGTATGGCTGGGCTGGGCAGCTGGGTACTGAACATCCGAATATAGAGATCTTCCTCTTAAATCAAGGAACTAGAAATTGGATATACAAAGACAGTGAACGACCAGTGCTACGATTGAAAGATGATTAGAGGTGCGAAAGCGTCTCTCGGAGAAGCAGCACCTTTTTGCTGGGTGTGCGTGCATGTTTACATAGGGTTGGAATATACCCAACCGTGGATTACACAAGGTTGTTAGTGGGAATGTGGGATCGAGCACCTAAAACCTGATGCTTATAGCCAATCCCTAAATTCAACATCCTCATAAAAACTCTAAAAAGATGATAAACTACTAGACTCACACAACAAATTTTACAGATATATGCATATGAATTTATAACTTACGGAAGCTGCATACTTGTGAAGATTATTGAAAACTAGAAAAACAAACTAGCTATCACTAATACCATCACTGGTAAAGCTCACCTAACAATGTGCATAAATGTAGACAACTACTGAATTCACTGAAACTTAGAAACATACTACTTTGTTTTTAAGCAATATCATGCTCTATAAGCCTAGGCAGATGTCATAATCGAAACCAGAAAAACTGCAGCAAAACAAACACAGCACGAAACGTAGAGCGACTGGGGTTTACTCACCGAGGAACGAAGAGATCAGTCACCGGATCTCGAGCTGTTGTTGATCCCGTGCAGCCCCGGCAGAGGAAGGTTCCGTCGCCGGGGGCCGGGCGCCTAGGGCCGGTGGCGTGGCCGGCAGCGGAAACCCTAGGCGCGCAGGGGCGGGCGCCGGGGGCCAGGCGCCTGGGGCCGGTTGTGGGCGCGGGACAGGCGGCGTGGCCGGGTGCGGGACGCCGGGGGTCGGCACGCGGGGGCGGGCGCCGGGGACCGGGTGCGGGTGTCGGCGTGCGGGGGCGGGCGCCGGGGGCCGAGCGTGGGACGCCGGGGGTCGGCGCACGGGGGAGGGCGCCGGGGGTCGGCGCGCGGGGGCGGGCGCCGGGGACTGGGTGCGGGTGTGAGCGGGCACGGGTCCAGCGACAGAAACCCAAGGCAGCCTGACGGCATCGGAGGAAGAAGACAGCGCCCAGACGATGACTCCCGTGCGCTTCCTCCTATTTATACTAGGTACCATTTGTAGGGGCAGTTCCTGATCCAGCCGCCCCTACAAATGCATTTTTAGGGGCGGTTCCTGATCTAGCCGCCCCTACAAATGCATTTTTAGGGGCTTCTCCTGATCCAACTGCCTACAAATATTTTCTATTTTTTTAAATTATAAATTCTATATTTTTTATATCATAAAAACACAAAGTAATATAAAAAATTGTGTATATACACAAATATAATATTTTGTATTATTCTATATGTGAAGAAATATAGATATAAACAATTGTAGTCAAAACAATATAGAAAACAAAAAAAAACAAAAATTAAAAATTTGAATTTTAAAACTTCGAATACAATTTTATGACGTTAAATGAAATAAAATGGAAATGCTGTAAACATAAAAGTTGTATAACTCATCAACATGTACAACTTTTATTTTGGTCATCTTGTCATGTGACTTTGTTTGAACGATTCAAATTTTGAAATTCAAATAATTTCAACTTGAAACAATATTTTGAAAGAGTAAATGATTTCACATGAAAAACTCATGAATACCAAAGTTGTAAAGGGTAGTCTCACACACATGCATAAAATGTAGTCTCATACACATACAAAAATATGTAGTCTTACACACGTACATAAATATATAGTCTCACACGCATGCATAAATAAAGTCTTACAAACACATACTTACACAAACACTCCACGTTCAACAACTAGCTAGCCCGCTGTAACGACTTTCCCTTTGACACCTTTTCGTTCCCATGGCATTATGTCTTTGGGGAGGTTCTTTTCCACAACACTGATCTTCTTAGGAAAGTCTATGAATAGCGGCATCTCATCGTAGTTATTGTAAGCTTCAACATCATCCACGCCATCAACTCCAATAATGTGTTGTTTCCCGGAGGCAACCACATGCTTTGTCTTCTTCTTCGGGGGAGGTTACTTTGTGGGTTAGACATATAGAAAACTTGTGCGACACGTGAAGCGAGCACCCAAGGGTCATCTTGGTAGCCTAGATTCTTGAGGTCCAGGACTCTCAATCCGATCTCGTTCAGTTGGTGTTGTTTGATCCAGCGGCATCAAAACAGGGCCACCGTTATATCCCTTCCATAGTCAAGTTCCCATATCTCTTCAATGATGCCAAAGTATTGGATCTTTCACCCTAATCCATCGAGAGCCTCTATTCGAACGCCGCAGTTTTGGTTCACATATTTACTATCCTTTGCGTGGGTATAGTACGTGTACCCATTGATGTCATAAGCATTCCAAGATGTCACTTGTCTCGATGGCCCCTCCGCCAACCTACTGATGATAATAGAGTCTATGGTTTCTCCAGGTGGTATGTTTTGGTCCTTCAACCATGTAGTTAGCCGTTGCTTGTGCTGTTTCATGACCCAATCATCCGAATGGCCATTTCTCTCCGCCATAATGATAGCCAAGTGTTCATCAATATACGGTTGCATCAGTTGTGTACTCTGCAAGACACTATAATGCACCCGACTCACTTCTTTGTAATCATGGTCGATGAACACTTTTCTACCACTGGTGCTCTTCCTAGCCAGCCTACCCTTGTGACGAGAATCGGGTTTACCAATCCCTTTCTATACTTTTAGGTACTCTTGACAGCACTCGATGACTTCTTCAGTACTGTAACCCTCTATCATGGAGCCCTCTGGGTATGCTCGATTATGCACGTATCGACTTAAAACCGACATGAACCGCTCATAGGACCACATTTCATGCAAGTAGCAAGGGCCAAGCGCCTGTATCTGATGAACCATGTGAATCATGAGATGTGGCATTATATCAAAAAAAGCAGGAGGTAAACACATCTCTAGTTGGTTTTGTGTCTCCACCACAAATTCATGTAGGTCACTCAGCTCTTCCTTGCCAATCGTCTTCTGTGAGATCTTCGAAAAGAAGTAGCACATGCGGGTGATGGCCATTTTTAAGAACTCTAGCTTTATAGCCCTGATTGCAATAGGTAGAAACACTGTCAGCATCACATGGCAATCGTGAGCCTTGCAGTGTGTTATTGACAAGTCCTTCATCGACTCTAGCTTCTTCACATTTGCTGAAAACCCAGTCGGAACTTTGATCCCCCTCAGGAAAGTGCATATAGCTCTCTTCTCGTTTGGTGTTAGGTTGAAGCACGCCGCGGGCAGAGTGTATTTTCCATTAGCCACAGGTACCGGGTGAAGCTGTGGCATCACGTTTAGCTGCACCATGTCTTTCCATGCTTTCAGACCATCCTTTGACTTGCCTGTGTCCATCAAGGTAGCAATGAGACTCTCAAAGACATTCTTCTGCACGTACATAGCATCAATGGCATGGGGGACCTCCAAGTCTGGCCAATAAGGCAGATACTGAAAGAAGATCGATTGTTTCTTGAAAGGTACGCCTTCGACAGGAGGTGTGCTTCTATCTCTGTTCGTCCCATCTGGATTCTTCTTTCCATAGACGACGCGTATGTTTTTCACCATTCTATACACATGTTCTCCGTTATGACGTCTCTCCGGAGGGGGTTCAATCTCTGGGGCGTTGTCATAAAATCTAAAGAACAATTTGCTACGGTACTTGTGACTTGTCTTTAAGAAGCGTTGGTTTCTTAGGTAAACTATCTTCTTGGATGCATCCAGGCACACCAATGTAGTACCATCCAAGCAAACCAAGCATCCCGTCTTCCCTTTGATCTATCCAGACAAAGCAAACAACATGGGGTAATCATTGGTAGTAACAAATATTATTGCTCTACATATGAAGTCCTCCTTTCGGAACGCATCGTACATCTGCTCCCTATGCTTCCATAGCCTCTCCATTTCTTGCATCAAGGGCTCGAGGAACACGTCTATATCAATGCCTGGTTGTTTAGGGCCAGAAATAAGAATAGTGAGGAGAAGGTACTTTCTTTTCTAACACAACCATGTTGGGATGTTGTACATGGTCAAGATCACTAGCCATGCGCTGTGGTTGCTCATCCTCTCATTGAAGGGATTCATTCCATCGGTGCTCAGGCCAAACCGTACATTCCTTGGGTCATTGCTAAATTCTTTGTGCTTCTCATCAAACCTTTGCCACTGACTACAATCAGTCAGGTGTGCAATCTTATCATCATCCACCTTGCACTCATCATCCCACCATGTCATGAGTGTGGCTTCTTTAGGGTTTAGGAACATACGTCTCAAGCAGTCGGTCACTGGCAGGTACCACATTACTAGGGCAGGAATTCTTCTCTGCTTTGCATCGTTGTCTAATGAGTGTCCTCTGGGGGCTGAGATTCTTGTACCACCTTTTTTGTACCCTTCTTATTCCTCTTTTTCCCTGTGGATGGTTCATCCCCACCGTAAAGGTCATTGTTCTTGTACCGGCTGGCCCCACACCGGGGACATTTATCCAGTGACTTGAACATTTCGCCACGAAAAAGTATACAGTGGTTGGGGCATGCATGTATTTTTTCAACCCCCATTGTCAATGGACTTATGACCTTCTTCGCTTGGTATGTGTTGGCGGGAACTGAGTTTGGTTGTGGCAGCACCCATGACAGGAGATGCAATAGATCATTGAAACTACAGTCTGACCAGCCGTACTTAGCCTTCAGGATGAGCAGCTCAAGCACGAAACGTAGCAATGTCTAATGTGTCGGACAGCCCTTTTCAACACCATACATAGTCTCCTTCGATGCTTTTGTTACTCTTTCCAAATTTTCTAGATCTTTCGGGCTATTTAGTAAAATCTCTGGTCCAAGGGTTCGAATCATGTCATCTAAATCATCTTCAACTCCGACACATGCTCCACCATCATTATTGGCACCACCTTCATCGTTACCATCCCAACCACCAGCATCACCACCTTGTTCATTGCCAAACTCGAAATCCATTCGTGCATCAAGCTCTGCTGAATATTGGGACAGGGATTCTATGGTTTTGTCGTCGTATTCCTCCTCATCCTCGTCGTTAACAATAACCGTTTCACCATGATGAATCCACACTGTGTAGTCCTCAACAAATCCTCGCATAATCAAATGTGATCTGATGATAGTCACATCTGTCCATGCCATACGGTTCTTGCAATCTTTACAAGGGCAAATAATTGTATCCTTATTCTCTTTCAATGTCGTTGCATGCTTTGTTGCGGCTTCAATAAATTTATCCACCTCTTCACGGAAACCTGCCTTGAACCTTAACGAACCATACATCCAAGAGTTCCTGTACTCCATCTTTTACAACAACAACAAAACAAACATTAAAGGACTACTTATTCAGATATATATAAAAATGAATCAAAGTAATAATTATTTGAGAATAATTGTATATACCTCAGATATATATGAATATAAATCTAATATAATTACATAAAGCATACAAACACACCATGGTAGAGGAAAATTCATTAATGGCCCATTTATCCATAAATAATTAAAATACATATTTATTGATTACAATAAACAATTTCAAAGACAACAATGAGCAATAATTATACTTTACCCAATATCTTTCATACAAACCCTAGTCCAATTTTATCAAACATAAATTTACAAAAACGCAATTAATAAAAAAATCAAACCCTAGATCTAGATTACATGACATGAAACATCCATAAAACTAAGTAATGGTTCACTAAAATCAAGAAACATGGACCAAATAAGGGTATGCTCTTGTTCCCCTCCCTAATTTACCCTAGTACATTTAAAAGTTGGGTCTAATTTGCTCATAAATAGCTCAAGCACCATAGAAGAGAGAGAAAAACAAAACTCTAATTACTCACTAACCAATCATTAAAACTTCAAAAAAAGTGTGGAATAGCATTTTCTTACCTTCTACAACCTCTCCACCAAAGGATTTGAGACCAAAACCTTCTCCCTTAGTAGAGCAATTTTTGGGAGGTGCCCAAGGCCTCCCCACCTTTCTTTCACGGGTTGGAGTGAGTGACCCGAGGAGGAAGAATGTGCTGCTTCTGTTTTATATGGGGGCCATTTGTAGGGGCGGCTGGTGATTGAGCCGCCCCTACAAATCGGAGCTATAAATACGGGGCCATTTTTAGGGGCGGCTCAATCACCGGCCGTCCCTACAAATAGCATTTTCAGGGGCGGCTGGTGATTGAGCCGCCCCTACAAATCAGACCCTATTTGTAGGGGCGGCTCGTAACATCAGCCGCTCCTGTTGTTCCATTTGTAGGGGCGGCTGGTGTCTGGGCACCCGAGCACGCCACTGTAGGGGCGGCTCCATCACCAGCCGCTCCTAAAAAAATCAAACCGTTGCTAAAAATCGTTTTCTACGTAGTGCCGGGCACAGTGTGGTGTGCTAGGGATGGTCGGGGGTGGCAGTTTCTAGGGTGAAGGTGGACGAACTTTATTGGCAGCCGCTAAAGAGCTGCCATTAGGGCAACCAACAGATGCAGAGCGAGCTGGGACGCTGCCATGGTGACCTAGCTCGCTAAAGAGACTACCGTCGTACGAAAGGAACAAGAAATCTATGCGTCCTTGTGGGCAAATGCACTTGTAGGTAAAGTTAAATGTGCCCTTGAAGGCACGTAGCAGCTAGCTAATCCATGTTGTCGATGCATCATCTACCGATCTACGTACGCAGCAACGCCATGCAATTGTAGGGTCCACTGGTCAAGGTGCAGATGCATTCACTGCGTAGACTCTAGACTGAACTTTCAAAGTTACGGGTAAAGCAGTACAACACCTAATCAAATATTCTATCAGTGTCGGGACAATATCTCCTCTGCCTAGCTAGCTGTACTCCATCTGCATGCATGCTGCATGCACCTGAAAGTCGGTCGGTCCCGAAGACCATGCCAACTATATTAGCTCATTATGGGGCCTGTTCGGCACATGTTAGTTGTTTTGAAAAATATGTTTGGTAAAATGGTTTCACAATACCTCGTGAGCGAGAGAGTTAGAATAAGTTACTATTTTCAGTCAACTCATGTCTTTGTGAGAGAAGGAGAAAAACAGCTTCACCCATAAAACTGTTTTAGAAATAAGTGTTTGACAAAAAAAAACTGCTTATAAAGCTGTTATGAGCTATGCTAAATAGGCACATATGTAGCGATTTTGTAATAATATATCAACATATATATATTTATATTTATAAATTCACCATGAATACACGCACAAGCATGCACGCAGATCCGGAGCGGCACCGATCGAGAAGTTGGGTAGTGAGTGTGGTCTCGTCATCTCCTGCGATTGCGATGGCCCGTGCGCACGCGTGATTACGTGAACTCCCATCCGGCCGTGACATCCATGCATGAACAAACGCGCACGTGGTCCACCCAAAAACCATGATTGTATATAGACTCAACATTGATTTCCCGCCCGCGGATCGGAAATCAATGTCACCTCATCACCTGAGAATGATGGCTGACGACGAACGCGCTCGTGAACAAATGTGTGCGTGCCATTTCTAGCTAAACTCATGTTTAGTTCTCCTAAAGTTTAGTCTCTATCACATCGGGTGTTTGATATATGGATAGAGTATTAAATATAGACTAAAAAATAATTAATTGAACAGCTTGCGACTAATTTGCGAGACAAATTTTTTAAACCTAATTAGTCTATGATCGGACAATGTGGCGCTACAGTTAAGCTACAGTGCCATGCGTTACTGACGGATTGATTAGGCTTAATAAATTTGTCTCGTGGATACCTAAGGACTTCTGTAATTTATTTTATTATTATTATACGAACACTCTTATATGACATCCTAATGGGACACCCCTAAACTTTAGCTCTGGATTTAAGCACCACCAACTTGTCCGTGGGTGTTGCTCAAATAAGGGCAGCGCGCCCAAGAAAGGTGGCAGAGACCAGTACTTGTATTTGTTTGTTTATCTATATGATGAAGTTAGTTTGTGGCTTCATCTTCTCGTGACTCATCGCGTGATATACGACCTCTGTTCTAGAAACAATACAATTCTATAATATTGTTCAGTAAAACCTTTTTTTAAGTTTGATAAAACTTGTATAAAAATGCTAATATTTAACATACTGTCGGGTACCAATACTAGGGTACCTAAAGAGGACCTAATAATCGTCAAACATTGATTCGTCCGAGCAGTCAAGAGCACGACTACAGCTCCAACCGACCCCAGGTGCGCAAACTCCGCCTCGTCCGACCCCTAAGGGTTGGCTCCGCCTTGCCCGATACCAAGGCCGCGAGCTCCACCTCTTCTGACCCCTGAGGGGTGGCTCCGCCTCGCCCGACACCGAGGCCGCGGGCTCCGCCTCACCCGACCCCTGAGGGGTGGCTCCGCCTCGCCCAACCCCTGAGGGTGGCTCCGCCTCGCTCGACACCGAGGCCACGGGCTCCGCCTCGTCCGACCCCATGGCCGCGGGTTCCGCCTCGCCCGACCCCTGAGGGCTGGCCCCGCCTCGCCCGACCTTTGGGTTTGGGCTCCGCCTCGCCCGGCCTCTGGGGACGAACTCCGCCTCGCCCGACCCCTAGGCCGGGGGCTCTGTCTCGCTCGAATGGAGGCCCATACCACCGTCAACCACTCCAGGTCTAAGCGTATGGGCCTGGGTCAAAGCTCTGATGCCAGGGAAGAGACTGGCATGCCTCGATGTAGCCCGCGACCCACGACGGGCCATACCTAGGGGTTCACGTCATGAACAGCGTCGGGTGTGCCGGTGTTGTTCTGCCTAACTCCTGTACGAACGTCTACCAGGGTGGAGTGGGGCGTAATGACTGGTAGACGACGCCTGCGCATGGCGTCAGTGATGGATAGGGCCGCGACGAGAAGCTGTCCTTGGTGACGTCTACAGGGTCGGCGGGACCCGCATAAAGGAGAAGAAGGACCCAGCGATCCTGAAGAACTTCATCCTCTCGTTCTCTTCTCTTCCTCCACTGTAACCCATGCTTTCCCTTGACCTATAAAAGAGAACAAGCAGGGCGTCCCACATCGAGCATCGAACCAATGATCGAACGAACGATCGGAACACATCACACCGATTCAGACTTGAACCCCAAACCGATTAGAACACACAAGCACACAACAGAGAAGCAACTGGGCTCTCTCAGCACCCTTTCACCCATTCCATCAGAGACTTGGGACCTGTCCCTCTCTCGGCCGTTTGTCTACTATGAACTTTTAGTGCTAGTAACACGAGCGGCAGCAACGAACTGGACGTAGGGACATTTCTCCCGAACTAGTATAAACCTCGTGTCCTCTTAGCACACCATCCGAGCCAGATGCGCAATATTAGAAATTTACTAGCCGATGGCAACTCAAAATACCGATAGTTGGCATGCCAGGTAGGGGCCTTTTGCGTGTCTCGACATCCACACCAGGCCTCGCATGGCTAGTAACAACCTTAGCTGGGTCCCAGGCACGCACGTGCACTTCAGGGACTTGGACTTCATCGTCATGACGGAGGGAGAGCTGGCGCTGGCTCCCACCGTCGCCCAACCTCTCCACTCTCTCGGCCATGACGCGATCGCCGAGGCGCTTGAGGAGCTGCAGCTGCACGCACTGGGGGCCCGCACCCCCACGAGCGATTGGCTCCTCAGCTTTGACTACGAGAGGTTACAGCGCCAGCTCAGCGCCTTCCTAGGACCCCAGCCGTCTCGAGAGGACCTGCGCCGCCTCACCTTCTCGTTCGCCAATGTCATGGCATAGCTTGCCAGAAGGGGCTGCTCTTCCCATAATACCTCATCCGGAGTGCCCCGATAGCGCTCCCGTTCGGTCTCCTCAATGCCACAGAGACCGATGGCCACCCTATGGCGCAACGCACGCCTCCATCCCCGTGAACGACGAGTTCTTGGGGATGACTGAATATGTCACGGAGTCTTTCCACGACCTCCTCGCGGGAGAATTGGAGTCGCCCTCCGGCTCTGACTCCAGCAGGGGGAGTCATCACCCCTCTCATGAGTGTTTCATGGCAGGTACCCTCGAGGGACACATCAAAAGTATCCATGGAGAGGAGGCTATCCCGATGAACGACCTCGATGATGAGGTCGATTAGGATACAGGGGCCCTACCCCGCCTGCGGGTGGAGCAACTAAAGGCTCGGCACCTAGAGCTCGAGGAAGCCTGACTCCAGCTCAAGAAGGAACGCACGGAGCTCAATCATGACTCGAGTGCCATGGAGACGGTGGGCGCGTGTGCCATGGCCCGCAACGTGAACCAAAGGATCATCGCAGACGATGAAGCCCTCCCACACTTCGCCTGGGTGAGCCAGAATATCGCTGCTGCGGCGGCCTTGCTCCATGGACTTCCAGGGCCTGCGACACCCGAGGATCGTCGGGCCCACTGAGAGATCCGCACACTGCTCGAGCATGAGGCGGTGCAACAGGTCGAGAGCTCACTGTCTCGGCGACACGAGCTCGATGCTAGCCAGTGCATGCCCTCAGAGCACCGCAAGGACACGTTAGTCCATCAGACGCCACAAGGCGGTAGGCAGCGCACCACGGTTCTGGTGCATGAGCATCTCGGCCACAACCGACGACACATGTGATACCCTCGATGCCCGCAGACGTACCCATGACAATCAAAGAGAGGGAGCTAGCCGTGGCTATCACCCTTGTCGTGGCGGATGCTACAACAACGGTGAGGACCGAAGCTCGAGCCCCGACCTGCCAGGGCTCAGGTCTTCGGCCAACACATCCTCAATGTCGCCTTCCCACCAAGGTACCGACCACCAACCAACATCCCAAAATACTCTGGGGAAATGAACCCCGGACTGTGGCTCGAGGATTATCGGCTTGCCTGCCAAGCCGGTGGAGCGGATAATGATGACGTGGACATGGTTGGAACACCTTCCGCCCAACAGAATCTAAAGTTGGGAGGACCTAAAAGAGATCTTCATGGAGAACTTTTAGGGCACGTACAAGCACCCTAGGAACCCTTAGGATCTCAAGAACTACCGACAGAAGGCCAGAGAAACCCTTCGTGGGTACATCCAGCGCTTCTCCCGGCAATGCAATGAGCTGCCTAGCATCGCCAACGCCAATGTTATCAGAGCTTTCCTGTCTGGGACTACCTGTGAGTCCTTGGTTCAGAAGCTAGGATGTAAAGGCCCACGAACCACCAAGGAGCTCTACGACATCGCCACCAGCCACGCCTCGGGCGAGGAGGCGGTTGGAGTGATCTTCGACCACCTAAAAGGCAAGGCGAAGCAGGACAAGGACGCCAGCAAAGGCACCTCCAACCATCCCATCAAGAAGAAGAACAAGCAGCGGTGTGAGGGCTCGCTCATGGCCGCCACCGACCGCAGGGGGGTCAGAAGCCCGCGGAGGGCACCCCGAACCACTTTGAGAAGCTACTCGAGGGGCTATGCCCGAAGCATGCCTCCCCCATCAAGCATCTATACAAGGACTGCGGTCTCATGAAGCAGTTCTTGTCTAGAGGCTCCAACAAAAGGGAGCATGGGAAGGACCCTGATCCAACCACGGACGATGCCAAGGGGAAGGACGGCGGCTTTCCAACGCCGAATGGCTGCCTCATGATCTTCGGAGGGTCAGCAGCCTATGACTCCAACCATGAAGTCTATATGGCCGAGCCGGCCATGCCTACCTTCCTCTGATGGTCAGAGTCCTTCATAACCTTCGATCGGACCAAGCACCCAGAGAGCGTCCTGCAACCGGGGAGATTCCCGCTCGTGGTCTACCCGATCATCGGCACGAAGTGGCTCACCAAGGTACTGATGGATAGAGGCAGTGGCCTCAACATCATGTATGTCGAGACGCTCGACGCTATGGGCATCGACCGAACGCGCATCCGACCGACCGGAGCACCTATCCACAGCATCGTGCCTAGAAAGCTTGCCATGCCACTTGGGTAGATTGACCTGCCCATCACCTTTAGGGATCTGTCCAATTATAGGACGAAGACTCTCATCTTCGAGGTGGTTGGGTTCCACGGAACCTACCACGCCATCCTAGGACGACCATGCTACGCGAAGTTCATGGCCGTCCCCAACTACACCTACCTAAAGCTAAAGATGTTGGGCCCGGGCGGGGTCATCACCATCGGCGCCTCCTTCTAGCACGCCTACAAGTGTGAGGTCGAGTGCGACAATCACGCCATGGCAATCGTCACCTCCAAAGAATTCGCGGCCATCAGAAAGGAGGTTGCCGAAGAAGCACCCGACCCAAAGCGGTCGGTCGGGTCCTTCGAGCTAGTGGAGGGCACCAAGGAGGTCCTCATAGACCCTAGCAGCCCCGAGGGCAAAGTGGTGCGCATTGGCACCATGCTTTCCTCCAAATAGGAAAGCGCACTCGTCGGTTTCCTCCACGCCAACAGAGACATCTTTGCGTGGAAACCCTCGGACATGCTGAACATTCTGAGGGAAGTCGCTGAGCATGCCTTGAAGATCTATCCAGGCTCCAAGCCAGTGAAGCAACACCTACATCGCTTCGACGAGGAGAAACGTAGGGCCATCGGTGAGGAGATCGCGAAGCTTTTGGCAGCCGAGTTCATCATGGAAGTGTACCACCCCGAGTAGTTAGCCAATCCTGTTCTTGTATGAAAGAAGAGTGGGAAATGGAGGTTGTGTGTTGACTATATGAGTCTCAACAAAGCATGCCCAAAGGATCCATTTCCTTTGCCACGCATAGACCAAGTAGTCACCTCTACCTTAGGGTGCGAAACCCTTTGCTTCCTTAATGCGTACTTCGGGTACCATTAAATCACGATGAATGAGTCCAACAAGCTCGTGACATCTTTCATCACCCCATTCGGATCATTCTGCTATGTCACAATACCATTTGGTCTAAAGAACGCTGGGGCTATGTACTAGCATTGTATACTCAAAAACTGTTTCGGGGACCTCATCGGGTGGACGATTGAGGCCTACGTGGACGACATCGTGGTCAAGTCCAAATTGGCTGACCAGGTCATAGCCGACCTTGAGCAGACATTCGCAAAACTCTAAGCAAATGGCATTAAGCTCAACCTCGAGAAGTGCATTTTTGGGGTCCCGAGGGGTATGCTACTTGGTTTCATCGTCTCCGAGCGTGGCATCGAAGCCAACCCGAAGAAGATCTCGCCATCACAAGGGTGGGCTCGATTCAGAACATAAAGGGGGGTACAACGAGTTATAGGTTGCCTCGCCGCGCTCAGCCGCTTCATCTCACACCTCAATGAACGATGACTCCCCCTTTATCGACTTCTGAAGAAGTCCAACCACTTCAAATGGACGTCTGAGGCCTAGGAGGCACTTGACGCAGTCAAGAAGCTTCTGACGAAGGCCTTGATCCTGGTTCCTCCGACCGATGGAGAACCCCTTCTTCTCTACATCCTCATCGCCAAGAGGAAGCTACGCCACTACTTCGAGTCACATCCGGTGACGATCGTGACGTCCTTCCCCCTCGGCGAGGTCGTCCAAAACCAAGATGCCATGGGAAGAATCGTGAAGTGGGCACTCGAGCTGATGGGTCAGGGCATTGCATATGCCTCCCGGACGGCCATATCCCAAGTGTTGGCTGATTTCATTGCAGAAGGGACCGAGGTCCAAATGCCACTAGCAATCGTCGACCAAGAGTAATGGACGATGTACTTCGATGGATCACTGATGAAGAAAGGCACCGGTGTAGGGCTGGTATTCGTTTTGCCCCTTGGGGTACACATGAGGTACATGGTCCACATCCATGTCTCCTCCACCAACAATGTGGCCGAATATGAGGCGCTCATCAATGGCCTGCGCATCGTCATCGAGTTGGGCATCCGATGCCTCGACATCCAGGGTGACTCCTAGCTGGTCATCGACCAAGTCATGAAGGAGTCAAGCTACCATGATGCCAAGATGGCTATATATTGCCAAAAAGTCCGCTAATTGGAGGACAAGTTTGATGGCCTTGAGCTCAACCACATTCCAAGGCATATTAATGAGGCGGCTGACGCGCTGGCAAAAGCGCCATCTGGCCGAGAGCCGGTGCCAATGGGCATTTTTGCCAGTGATCAGGACAAGCCCTCGGTTCACTATGAGGGGCCAAAACAAGCTAGTGATGGGCCACCCGCCCTAGGCTCTAGGGCTGACCAACCGTCGGCTCCATCCGACCCTGAAGTCATGGAGCTTGAAGAGGACCCAGCAACAGAGGCCAACCTTCTGGTCGACTAGAGGACGCTCTACCTCGACTACCTCCTCCGTGAGGCGCTACCGATGGACAAGACGGAGGTTTGATGGCTCGATTGTTGCGCCAAGTCCTTTGTCCTTATTAAGGGCGAACTCTACAAGCGAAGCCACACCGGGATCCTACAGCGCTGCATCCCCATCGAACAGGGGAAGCATTTGCTGAGCGATATCCACGGTGGGGCCTGCAGTCACCATGCCCCACCTAGAAACCTGGTCAGAAACATGTTCCAACAAGGCTCCTACTGGCCAACCACAATAGCCAACGTCGAGCAGATTGTGCGCACCTATGAAGGGTGCCAGTACTATGCTTAGCAGACTCACCTACCAGCCCAAGCGCTCCAGACGATCCCCATCACATGGTCGTTTGTGGTCTAGGGGCTCAATCTGGTTGGACCCCTCAAAAGGGCACCCGAGGGCTACAACCACTTGCTTGTCACCGTAGGCAAGTTTACAAAGTGGATAGAGGCTCGGCCGATCTCTACGATCAAGTCCGAGCAAGCCATGCTGTTCTTCCTCGACATCATCCATCACATTGGAGTCCCAAACTCCTTCATCACAGATAATGTCACGCAGTTCATCAGAAAGAAGTTCCTCTGATTCTACGATGATTACCACATTCAGGTCAATTGGGCCGCCGTGGCGCACCCCCACACGAATAGGTAGGTTGAGCGCATGAATGGCATGGTCCTACAAGGCCTCAAGCCTAGGATCTTCAACCGGTTGAACAAGTTTGGCAGACGATGGGTCGCCGAGCTTCCCGCAGTGCTTTGGAGCCTAAGGACGACCCCAGCCGGGCCACCAGCTACATGCCATTCTTCATGGTCTATGGTTCTGAGGCTGTCCTCCCGACCGACCTCAACTATGGAGCACCAAGGATCAAGGCATACGACAAACAGGGAGCCGAGGCATCCCTCGAGGATGCCATGGACCAGTTGGATGAAGCACGCGATGTTGACCTCCTCTGCTCGGCCAAGTACTAGCAGGCATTGCGATGGTACCATAGCCATCGAGTGTGGGGTCAAGCCATCAACATCGAAGACCTGGTCCTCCACCTCATCTAGAGCAACAAGGACCCCCACAAGCTCTCCCTGCCATGGGAGGGACTGTACGTCATCGCAGAGTTGCTATGGCCAGGCGCCTACAAACTCAAGACCATCGACGGCGAGGTCTTCGCCAATGCCTGGAATATCGATCAACTACGTCGCTTTTACCCATAATAAACTCACACTTTCTCTTATCAATTTTGCTATCAAACTCCCTGACCTTTAGTGATACCCGACCCCAGCAACGGTGGGGGGTTGGACCTCACTCGGGCGCTAATAAGAGCGTACCTATCCGGTAGACATTCTCTATGCCTGACCTTCTCTCACGTTAAGACCCAAATGCAAGGTTTGCAGAAACAAACGCTAAATCAAACTGGTAGGACTGTGGGAAACCTACGCCTCGGCGGCTACAACATCTTTGCTCACCAGCGTGATCAGAGTTTTTTTCCACACCCTAGGCTTTTTGGCCTTAGCCACGAAAAGAGTCAGTACGTGTTTAAGAGTCTATCCACCTAGCAAACATTCTCTATGCCCGACCCCCTATCAGGTTAAGACCTAGGAGCTAGGGTTGTGGGAACAAGCTCTGAGTATAAATGGTCAGACTGTGAGAGACCTATGCCTCGGCGTCTACGGCACCTTTGCTCACCAGCATGATCTGAATTTGCTCACCCACACCCCGAGCTTTATGACCCTAACAACGAAAATGGTCAGAATGCACTAACCTTTTTATACTGAAAAGGGGAGAAGGGCTAAAAAGTTGTTTGGCTATAACGAAATTTAAGAGCTTGTCCATTTGTTATAAGTTCGTCGCCTGGCTTAGCTGCCTAACTAAATTCCTGCGTGGGATGTTCTCATCCTCTATCTCCACAGGTAAGTCCTGTCCCAGCAGGGCCATACAAGTCAATCGGATGGCTTAACCGCTGCTGAGGGACGGGTAGGGAGCAGTAGGATGCCCCACTTGGGTTATGCTGACCCCATTACGAATGATGGACCTGGATTCCGCTCGAACATATCCGGTAGGTGCTCCCTGAACCCATCACTCGTGCCATCGAAGTAATTCCTGTGCCAGCAGATTACCCTTACTTTACGCGCATTAATTTCGCTATCGAGCCCTCGACCCCAGCAATGGCAAGGGGTTGGGTCTTGCTCGGGGGCTAGCAAGAAAGTCTATTCAGTAGACATTCTTGATGCCCGACCCCTTTCTCATGCTAAAACCTAGTGGCAAGGTGTGCGGAGATAAGTGCTGAGTAAAGCTGGTCGGACTATGAGAAACCTATGCCTCGACGGCTATGGCATCTTTGCTCACCAGCGTGATCAGAGTTTTTGTCCCCACATCCTGAGCTTTAGCCTCTGCCTTCTCGGGAAGGGTTTGGAGGGGCTCACCTATGGAATCTCCATCGAGGAGAGGTCGACAGGTCACCCAAATCGATCGAACGGCTCAGGCCGCTACCGAGGGATAGATAGGGAGTAGTGGGATGCCCCATGCAGGTTATGCTAGCTCCGTCATGAACATTGGACCCGGACCCCACATGAACATATCCAGTAAGAGCCCCCAAACCCGTCACTCGAGCCATCGAGGTAACTTTACCGACCCCCACTTTTCTTTTCCATTGCATGATCATTGATTCATCCATTCTCATGCATGCATTCATACAATCATTTATTCATTCATTCATTCATCCATTCATCCATACATTCATCCCATACATCCAAGCATTGCATATGCAATTGCTGCATCACAACGTTTCGCGTCGCATCACGAAGGCCGGCCCACGAAGGGCTTGAGGCTGCCTCACGTCAAACAGAGCTAGGGGGGAAAACTGAGATGAGCCCCAGCGGCATTGCCCATCCCTCCTCAGAAGCGAACAGGGACGTCTCAACCTTTCTCGTTCGATCCTAACCTCGAGCCAAACCCACAGAATCCCCATCGAGGGGAGGCTAGTGGGCCACCTAAGTCGCTCTCCGGAGTGACATGAGCATCTGCCAGGAGGTAGGTTAAGGGGCAGTGGAATACCACAAGAGGGCTATGTCGACCCCGTCAGCAGATGACAGACCTGGATTCCACTCAGACTTGCCCGTTAGCGAGCTCACCGAGTGCGACACTCGAGCCATCGAGGCAAGTGTCGTTAGCTCAATCCCTCTGGTTGCGGAAACCGAGGATAGGGTGACGCATCAAACACGGCCGACCCCTACCGATCCCCATGGGGCTCGGGGCTCGAGCTGTCTAACCCTAAATCGGGAGATTGGGGTTCGAAGGCTGGCCCACGAAGGGCCCGAGGCCACCTCTCATTGAACAAAGCTAGGGGAGAAAACACAGATGAGCCCTAACGGTCTTTGCCCGACCCGCTTAGAAGTAGATAGGGGCATCTCAACCTTCTCGTTTGATCCTAACCTCGGGCTGAGCTCACAGAACCCCCATGAAGGGGTGGCCATTGGGCCACCTAAGTCGCCTTCTAGAATGGCTCAGGCATGTGCCGAGAGGTAGGTTAAGGAGCAGTGGAATGCCACATGAGGGCTATGCTGACCCCATCACAAATGACGGACCCGAATTCTACTCGAACATGCCCGTTAGCGAGCTCACCGAGCACGTCACTCGAGCCATCGAGGCAAGTGACGTTAGCTCAACCCCTCTGGTTGCAGAAACCATAGATGGTGCGACAATCACAAAGACGAGCTGACCCTCGATTGGACCCCTGCTACGCGTGGGAGCTCGAGGAAAGTTGGACTCGCAAGGAGACCCAACACGCGGTCATAGAACAATGGCTCAGAACCTAGGGAGGGGGTACGTGTGAAAACAAGAGACGTTTTCTCCAACTAATTTTGCTATCCTCTCCTCGATCTTTAGTGACACCCGACCCTAGCAACAGCAAGGGGTCGGATCTCACTCAGGGGCTGATAAGGGTATAAATACACCCTTTTTGAAATAGTCGCCGCGCCTGACCTCTCCCTCACATTAAACCTAGTGTCAAGGTCTGCAGAAACGAATGACTAAGCAAGGCTGGTCGGACTGTAAGAAACCTATGCCCCAGTGGCTATGGCACTCTTACTTACCAGTGTGATCAGAGGTTCTCTCCTACACCTCGGGCCCTATGGTCTTAACACATGGAAGGGTTGGAACACTTGAACCCCTTTTCACACACAAAAAGGGAGGAAAAACAAATTTGATCAAACAAAACAAAATGATAAGTTTGTTCGGGTAGTACAGAGGGGTCAGAGCTTGTCCGCTTGCTACATGAATGATTGCCCGACCTATCTGGCTAACTAACCCCTCCGAGGGTGAACTATGCTCTCTAATCTGTCTACCAGGTCCTACGAAAGAGGAGCCACCGTCGTCTCCATCTCATCTAGCTCATGGGCTTCATAGCCAGGCACAAAGCTGTGGCTCATTGTCTCCAGGTCAATGCTGTTCCCATAATGAGAACAAGCAATTGTGAAGGATTGATTAACCCCGGTGTGAAGGGCATTCCTATCGAGCTAGCGCACCCAATCCATGATCTCAACGGCACGGGCCGCGAGCGAGCTGGTCCCCTCCGACTGCACCACCTCAAGGTCATCGCAGACCACTCTGAGGGTGGCACTCAGGATACCAAGCTCGTTGCTCTCTGCCTAACGATTCCTCCTTGCCTCGGCGAGGTCCATGGCCAGCCTAGTAGAAATGCTCTCGACCTCTAGCTTCTGGGCCATTGTGTTTGTGAGCTTGGCCTAGAGGGAGCCGACCTTCTGCTGTGCGTCGTCGTGCTCTTGGTAGGCCTGGTCACACTCTCGGAGGGCCTGGTCGTGCTCCTCGTGAGCCATGCCATGCTCCGAGTGAAGCCTCTCTGCGGTTTGGAGCAGCTCATCCTGCTCTTTGCATAGCTGAGCGACCACCACAACATCTAGGCTTGCTTTCTTCTCTAGGGCCATGAGCGTCTCCTTGGTCCCCAGCTCTGTTCCTTCTCAACCTCGGCCAGAAGGTCGAGGATCCACTAGCAGGTCTCAATGTCCTTCTGGAGCAACTCGTCCTGCTCCTTCCTAACCTTGGTGGTCTCCTCATCGTCCTTCTGTGATCTCGCCAACAGGGACTTGAATGCCCTCTTGGCCTCGTTAGCAAGCCGACGGGCCTCGGCCACCCACAACCAAACACCGTTCACCTCCTCGGTGAGGGGAGTCAGCTCGGCCACCCTCTACTAGGTGGCAACAAGCTAAGCGGTCACCTCCCCATGCAGTTGCGCCTCCTCGACAAGGAAATCCTAGGTTTCCTTTTGCTAACGAATGAACCAAGACTTCCCCTAGCTACGAGCGATAAGTGACTAAAAGGAGACGATGGTCACAATACAAAAAATATATAGAGAAAGAAAAGGGTGAGAAGCAGGGTCAAGCAAATACCCGGCCAGAGGGAATGACAATGTCACGCAAGGCACCTTGGGTGTGGGCCAGGGCTTTGAGCATGGACACGACCCCCACGTCGAGGCTCTCCCGCTCCATGCTCATCGAGGGTGAAGAGCGTCGACATCGGATCCTCCAGACTCACCCACCAAAACAGGGGCTCGCCCAATGCAGATGAATTGCTGCCCACCGATGTTAGGCCCAGGGATGGCTCCCCACCGGCTCTGATTGCCACCGACCCTTCTCACTGTGATGTCCCCGTTGGGACACTCCCTCCAGCGACAGAAGGGGTCAACGGTACGGACGCGGAATCCTCTCCCAGCACCATGACCTCTAGGGACCCCTCGGCCGCATCCCCCTCTGTTCGGCCCATGCTAGATGCTGTCACCTAGGAAGCTGATGGTGCGGGTCACACCGGTTTCTTAGGCACCACCATGATAGCGCCTGACAGTGACCCACCTATCACAGCCACCACCACCTCCGCCTTCATCAGCGGGGCTTAACCGGCTGCATCACGCCTGCCATGGTTGGCACCATGAGAACGGTCAGTAGCCCCGTCCGCCTCATCATCGGCAGTAGTATCACCACGATCGCCAGCTGTTCCGTGACCTCCGAGGGCGCGGGTGCCACCGTGGGTAGCGCCTGACCGGCCGGCGACGTGGTGACACTGGCACCACTCCCGCTCGAAATGGGCATGATGCTAGCCAATGGCTGCCACCTCGCTTGAAGGGCGACGCTCTTCTTTGGCACCAGCGCTAAAGGATTACGCTGCCTCCCGACGCTGCAAGAGACGAAAACCATAAGTCATGATGAAATCTGACCAAAACATGGAAAAGTAGAGGAGCTTATGACTCACCTCAGTGCCGTCAGGCGGCAGATACGTTTGGGGGGCGAACCCCCTGTCGGCACGAAAACGCGTCTCATGTCGAGGCACACGAGCAAGCCGGAAGGGTCTGCTCAATGGAGTTGGAGATCCGCCTGGCTTCAACACGGGGATGATCGATCCCGCATCCTCCTCCTGAGACATGCCAATCAATTTGACCCTGCAATTGACAAGGAGAGAAAATTAATCAGTAGTTTGAAGCGAAACATGCCGTCTTGCCAGATAGTTCCGAATGTGCGGCTCTGAGAGCCGATGTGGAAGAAAATCGACTAAATAGCCGATTCCGGCATACTCATAAGAATAAACCAGTTAAAGCTCATAGAATTATGGAAGGAAAATCGGTTATCATTCAGGATGAATGTCATTATTTAGACGAATGTTAGTCAATGGCAATAGGATGTCAACACTAATCAGTTTATGCTAAGCTAATGACTGCAAGTAACCGAGTCCCTTTTTACACTTGTAACAGTTCATCATCATTTAACTGTTTAGTAGAGATAAATCTAACGGTCATATTAGATCTCATCTATCGCTATGACCAGTGGGGCATGAGGTAGAATCATGCAGACTGTAGAAACAACAACAATTCAATGACACTAACTTATTACTAATATCAGTGGGCATGAGGCAGAATCATACATGCCATAATATAATAATAAGATCATGGGGCTAACATATCTTTCAACCTACCCTTACTTCAACGGTCTCGTGGTGTGAACTGTATATGTGAAAGCACTCGATATCGGCTAAAACAGCCGATTCAGGCATAGCACACAGTTAAGGTCATGCCCCATCAGGAACAGATCTACCAAATAATGGTCCCCACTCCACGGTGCTAACAGTGGGGTGTGAGGCAGAATCACACAGGCCGTGATAACGGGCCATGGAATGGTTTTCATTAACCGATTGATCTACTCAAGACCCGACATGCCATAACCACACATTATGCACGATCAAGATTGACATAAAATAGCTGATAAAACATAACTCATCGTTTAAGATGCAGATTAGATCATTTTAGATTAATAAACGATGGGTTAAACAGGATATAGAGCCGATCTAGATCAATCCCAATTGGACGAAGTGATATTACTGTAATTGAATAAATAATGAAAGCAATAAGCAATATCGGTAACTTAATGAATCTACCAAAAGGATGCCACCCTTAGATAGAGCCGATAACTTGACCTTGATCTAGTTCGAGCAATGGAGGTCGACCGGATCGATTCAGCCGTACTTGAATTAGACAAGAGTCGATAACTAGCTTATACCAGAGTCACAGTGGAGGTCGACCAGATCGATGCAGCCATACAAACAGAAGTATAAGTCATGACGGTACTTAGAGAGAAACCAGAGGCCGGCCAAACCGATGCAGCCTTGCTTGCTGAAGAACTCGCCAAGATCTACTCTACTCCTACTCCTAAGGGGTGGCCGGAGCCGAAAAAAGTAAATGACTTGTATTTGATTGATTGATTCCTTTACAATAGTCGGGGTTCAATATTTATACCCGGGCCTAGACATGAATCCTACCTAAGCATGACTCATTATGATTTTTGGCCTAAGAGAAAACATTCCTAATTTAAGATAACTTGGACCCTAATCTTTCCCTTTTTGTAGAGTCCAACATGTTTTTCCTGGCGCCGATCATAGCTTTTATCGTTATCTACTGGCGCTACCTGAAGAGAACCGATTCCAGCACTGCATTTGAGTCAGCTGATACCGATCTCTATGCAACCAATTCCTTGATGACATGATCTTGGGAGCTTTCGAGTTCCTGCAATTCTTCTTCCAAATTTTGGTGTAAACACCCCCCGACCTCTGCTCCACCTCGTCGGGGCGAGGCCATTTCGAGCCTGCCCCCTGTTCCTAGGCAGAGGGGCTCGCTCCCCTTGGATCTTTGGGTGTGATGGTGGAGCCACCTGCCTCCGCTAGCACCTTGGACATAGTGGCAAAGCCGCTCTATAACACCCTAGGTGTTTAATTATTAAAAACAGGACATGTCATCATATGCATTGCAAGGCATTTGGTGATACGATGCAATGTCCTAATCTTCACGACGTAGGATCAATCACCAGATAACTAGCTGAAGAACAGCCGGATAACTTGCTGCAGGCAGCAATAACTAGTGCAACCTGGCAAATAAAACTCGAAGCCAACCACCGTCTTTAACCGGCAACCTGGATCAAGGATTCGCCCAACCACACTCTCAAGAAACCAACCAACACAACCTACAATCAATCAAGGTAAACCTCGAAGGGAGTAGGAGCACCAATTGGGAGCGGATGAAGCCGCCGCTTCTGTAAATCCCGCAAAGGAAATCACAAGAGCAAAGGGGTAGAGATCACTCTCAATATTTGTTAGCACACAGCTGAACAAAGGGGGGTTCTGTATTTCGATTATCAAAAGTCTTCTTTTGCTTAGGAGTACAAGGATATTTATACTAGGAACAGCCCTCCTAGATAGGTATAAACACGAAAAGGAAATGAAAAGGCAGGCTATGTGAACAGACTTCCACAAAATGGGTTTCTGAGCAGTTTCCGCGTGGCTGTTGGTCTTCTGTGCAGTCTTTAGTGTTTTAGCAATAACTCCATCTTGGAAAATCCAAAAGATGTGTGGTTGGTTGCGTTGGAAAGCTAACTTGATAAGGTTTCACACCATGTATAGCATGCACCACGAGACATTATAGAATGGTACAGTTTAATATGAGAAGTTGTACCAATATCATGTCCCGAGAAGACTGTTAACCCTCTGAGCAGTCTGCACTAAAGCTGGTCGGATCTGCACTAAAACTGGTCGGCTCTGGTCGGCCTTGAAGCATTAGAAACTAGACTTCACAAGCTTTCCAAAAATTCCTCATGGACCTCCATAGCCTTCAGGAATAAAAAGTTATGATATTTTCTTCTTGACAGTACTGTCAGTTTCGAGCGGTCTGACCAGTATGCACTAAGCTGGTCGGATTTCATTAGTTACTGCTCGGAACTGCTCGGCATTAGCATCATTGGAAAGTAGACTCAATAAGATTTCCAAAATGTGCTCATTCACCTTCATAGCCTCTAGGAATCAAAAGTTATGAATATTTCTTTCTAACTGTTCTGCAGGACTGGTCTGGTTCGAGTGTGGTTCTTCTCTGTGGTCATCACCTTGTGTGTTCTTGCCATACTCTTTAGTGAACCTGAGCAACAACAATGTGCACGACTTCGGCAATATATAATTCTCATTAATATTAAATTGAACTTCATAAAGTAGCGCGTTCACCTCTTGTTGTAGCTTCTTTGCTCGACTACGTGTAATTGGTCCCTTAAAGACGTGATATGGTGTAGCTATAGGTGGTGTTCGGGTTGGACTTGGTGCAACTTGAATTGGTGATGGCGTGGTCATATCATCCTCCTCCCCTTGAAAAGGAGTCATCCTCGACTCTAATCCGTCTAAGCCCAATAACTGTGCTAAGCCAACAGGGCTAAATGCTTTGTCTCTGTTACCATCTACTTCTTCCATCACAGCAAGGTGTTTGAATATATAATCATATAAACCAAGTAGTAGTCTTGTAAGTGGAAACCAAAAGGATTTAGAATCAAGTTTAGCTTTCACCTTGAATGGATGCTTAGGATTAAGAATGAATGTTGATGTCCTTGGCATGGTCATATCATCCTCCCTTACTTCAAGAAAAGTCGTCCTCAACTTTTGTTCACCTAAAATCAGCTTAAACAAACTAGAGGGTGGATGTATGTGCCAATTGCTAAGATCACTTATTGAAGATTGTTTATTGCATTCTTCATAATTCATATGCACATTATTTCTTTTCTGGTGAGAGAAATAGTTTCTCAATGTTTGTGAACCTGATATTAGCTTTGAAAATGGTAGCACAAAAATTTCTTCCAAACCACTTATTTTATTCATGTTATCATGTTTCATCATAGGGAGATCAATCATATCAAATGATGGGAGTGAAACATTCATGGCATTATAAAGATTCATATGGCACAATGTATTCAAATGTTTAGAGATGTACCTTTCAAACTCCATGGTTCCAGATGTAGATGGAAAAACTTTGGGTGAATGAATAAAACATGTTTGCACAAGATTTCTTTCTTTGGATGAAAAATATGAACAATGGAATAACATTGGTAATTCTGAACAATAAGCATTAATGAATCTATTCATCTCAATTTTAGAAAAATAGGGTTCGCAAGATGTACGCCTCATTCTATTCAACTTCAATTCAGTAAACTTGTCGCATGTTATGCAAAGGGCACAAACATTAAATTGATTTACAACATGATGTCCAATGATGTTAAACGTGAACCTACAGCCATATGCACTATTGAAGGATTTCATAAATGATATGTCAAGAACATTTTCAAGCATTTTATCAATCTCAACAAATTCATCAAGCATGACATAGCACACACATTCAGTAGGGGATGTTCTTGTGAAAAATTCAGCATGAGTAAGCAATTTCACATGGTCCACATTATTGGCATGTAAAGTATTACTTATATCAGTCAAAGCATGGCAATGATCCTTCATGATTGAGCAATGGTTATAAACTTGTAAATTTTTAGCATTTGTATTAACATGTAAATCTATCAAATCAGCACAAAGATTTTGTGTATGCTCAATTCCACTTGAAACAAATGGATCATCACAATTTCTCACCAATTTATTTTGTAAATTCAGATTTAAATTATTTTCATTACCTTTTAGGTTTGATGATGGTGCATGAACAATGGATTGTATCTCTGAGTTTTTACCTCCATCATTCCCTTGATTCAAACTTGGGGCAACAATGAATTGGTTATCAACATCGATTACCTTTTCACTTCTCTCGTCAGGTATGGTGGAGTTATGAGCATCCATCTCTTCCTCATTTCCCTTGCACACCTGCACATTTTCAAAGACAACACTAGAAGTAGAGTTTAGGGGGTTAGTGTTAAAATTATCCTCACATTTTTTGTAATGAAGCTCTCTCTTTTTGTGTGGTGTATCCCTCACACTCCTTTTGTTGATGCTCTCAACCTCACATTTAGTGGAATCACACAACTCACCTTTATTTTCACTCTCACTCAATTCGGCTATGTGGCTCTCATTCTCACATGGGTATTGATGCATAATCACTTGGCTGGTGGAGCACTATACGAATAGGCGCCATCATTCATGGTCTCTTCCAGTGGCATTGTGACAGCAATAGTCAAAGCACAACAACCATCTTTTGACTTCTCAAAAGACATTGAATTTGCATTGGTTGAAGTGGATTCATCTTTATCAATCTTGCCTTCAATCTGAGTTTTAAGTGGCATGTTGGAGCACAAAGTTTTAGCACCACTATCCAATAATTCATCACATATTGCAGCTGATGGTACCACACATCTTTGCATTATGTTCATGCTTGGAACAACATTAGTTTACAACCGCAGTTTTGTTGGAGCATGATGAACTTCATCTTGGACAGATTTGTCACTCGCACTAGGTGACACAATAGTAGCATCTTTCTTCTCACATTCATCTTGCAAACTGAAGATATGGGTAGCCATCATGTTCAGATTAGATGGTCCTTCAAAATTTGAAGTGTTCTCAATCTCTTGATCACATTTTTGCTCTGAATTTTCATCGTATTGCATAGAAAAATTTTGGATGGTGTCAGAACATGTAACTTCACCACATTTAGCACTAGAACAAGACTCAACATATCTGAGATCTCCAACACTTGTGTTCATGCATTGTGATGGTAATTCTTGCTGAATAATTTTCAGATTTGCATGCTGTGAAACTACAACAATTTCCTTCAATTGAACTCTCAAAGGATCAACCTTGGAAAGAGAAGTATGTTCTCTAGTATCACAACTCAATTGATCATCTTCCACAACTTGCATAATGGTTTCTTCTAGCTCACCTTCTTTGGTATGTGTAGGAGAATTTTCTTCTTGATCTTGCTCAGAACTGAGAGAACCAGTGATGAGAATATTTGTAA